>NC_092265.1:10290633-10300633 GCF_036320965.1 Panulirus ornatus | reverse complement strand
ACACACGCTGGTCCAGTGTAGAAGTGCATCCGTCTTAATGTCAGTGGGAATCAGGGTTGGATTAGGATATGATTACAGATCTGGATACCTTGGGTAGATATCATGCAATCGTCTCATTGAGGTCTTTGCACTTGTCTCCCCCGCGCAAAAGGTTCGTATCTGTTCATTTATCTCGAGCGTGTATCGCTGTCATGCCCATCGGTTATTTTTGTCTCGACTGATCCAGTGTTGCTATGCTGGTCAGGTTAGGTTGCGAGCTCCCCAGCACAATCGCGAACATGGTATTAGTGAAAGAAGCAGTATATGCCCGACCACCACCCTCCTCCCTGCTTCTCTCGAACCCGTGAGATGTTGCCCTTGACCCATCCTGCTTTCTTTGAAGCCCTGGGAAATAATTCATGGCCCTTCCTGCTTCCTTAGAAGCCCCTGAGGTGTTATCCATGACTCCACTTGCTTCTCCCAAAGCCCTGGTGGTCAGTTACTACTTCTGGAGCCATTTATTGTCAGCCCACAACAATATGAGGTAAATGTATGATGTCACTAGCTATCACATCTCCATACTGAGGCATTGGTTGTATTGTTGAGGCTCTGCAGTGGCTTTCCCAGAGACTAGGAAGACGTATAGTTTTGTCATGTTTATCGAGTAAACAGTTTACAGTGATTATTTGCACTTACTCAGGTTATCACACAGTTTACAGTGATTATTTGCACTTACTCAGGTTATCACACAGTTTACAGTGATTATTTGCACTTACTCAGGTTATTACACAGTTTACAGTGATTATTTGCACTTAGGAACTTACAAAATCCACAGAAATAACTCATTTCTCTTTCATTTTTTCTGTCACTTCCTTTTTGGTATGAATGTTGATGGAGATCTAAGATCAGAGATGGTAAGGTCATACATTATTCTCCATTTGACCTTTCTCTTCAAGTTTTCATTGCATAAGAATATAAGTCAAGAAAACGTGTGTTACAGTTAATCAATCAGATAGCCAAAATTCCTCTTGGAACTTTATTAACAAACTGTAATTCCTCTCTTATATTTCTTCAAAAATTTCCTCGTTGCAAATAAACTAAAGTTTTCAGTTTTTGGGTGCTTATATATGGGACATATATATGGGAATGAATAAAGGCAGACAGTATGAATTATGTACATGTGTATATATGTATATGTCTGTGTGTGTATATATATGTGTACATTGGGATGTATAGGTATGTATATTTGCGTGGGTGGACGTGTATGTATATACATGTGTGTGTGGGTGGGTTGGGCCATTTCTTTCGTCTGTTTCCTTGCGCGACCTCGCTAACGCGGGAGACAGCGACGAAGCAAAATAAATAAAATAAATATATATATATATATATATATATATATATATATATATATATATATATATATATATATATATATATATATCAATTCGTGAGTTTGTGCATTGTTCTATCAAGGACTAACCGTAGTACCAAGAAGCCTCAAATTTTGGGTGTCCGTGCCTGAAAACTGGGCCAGATTTTTAAACCCATTCAAAATAGACGACCTCGCAGCCTCGGATCATAATGACAGCACCTCAGGAAGATCCAGGGGCACCAAATCCTGGCCTTAAAGACCAACAAAAGCCACCTTTCATGCTGATATAATTCTTTTTTTTTTACCTTTTTTCCATACTAAAGGCAAAGACATAGCCTGAAGATACCAAGGCACATAATTTACTTAATCCCACTCAGTGGTCTGTGAAGCTGATAACAGATATCATATCTTTGTAATGTGAAATTAATTGCTCTACCAACACTCATCTAACCATCAGAGTTGTAGTTTGTTTGCCTGATATGACTAGGAATTTTCATAATAATGAAAGGGAGTAAGTGAGATGTAAGAGATGTTATAGGGAGTTATCACAAATAGCCTCTAAAAGACCCATTAGTCTGTTGCTGTTGTGGAGTCCTCAAGCCAAAGAGAGTCATGGAAAGCACAGGAAAAATGGTAGAAAGTGAAGGGAATGTTAGGAGCCAAGAAGCGTAATTTGGAGTCAATGGAAGAGCTTAGGAGCGCAGAAATTTCTTGAGAATTAAATGAGCATATGGTGATGTATTTAGCAAGCCATGGAATTCTTGTATAACTATGGAACTGCGAAATATGCCCAGAGTGGAATAATAGACGCGTTAAGTAACTTAGAGAAGTTAATAAGTACATAGATGGTTGGAAAAAGTGAATGTCAGCTGGAATGGTTATCACAATGCCAGTGGACGTGCTATGAAGCAAAGGGGTAGAAATGGGTTGTGTTTGGAGAAGTCTGATGAGTGTGTGAATGCGAGGGGCTGTGGAACTAAGCGATCGTTCTGAAAATTAACAACGCATATGCCAGGGAGACAGATATTGATACAACGTTGGTGATTAATAGTTAAAGGATGTTCCTAAGGAGATAAGTGATATTAGGATACGATCGGGGCCATTAATCGCACGTGGAACGTAGGGGATTAATAAGTAAAGGCTGTTCCTAAGGAGATAAGTGATGTATTAGGATACGATCGGGGCGATGAATCGAACTTGGGAGAGTTCTGCGGTGTGCTTATGGCTATTCTAAAGCTGCTGTTTGTTTCTGCTGTGAGACTCGTCTGTTTTCCACTTGGGACGAGGCCTTGCCACACTGATTGACGACCCACCCCTCCGTCGAATCAGTATGTAGGAGACAAAGAGTGTGACCTAAAATCATACAAAACACGCTTAAGTGTGTGAGGGAATTGTAGTAAGAATAGAGCCAAAAAAGACACAGCAACAGGGGCAGAGAGACATATCAAGGATTGAGTAATAACTCAGCGAATCGCTCCATAATGTCGTGGCTTAATAAAATCCAATACCAATTTGTAAGCAGGAATTTAGATTTAAAACTCGCTCACCCAGTTTTTATCGACTTTGATTCTCCTACATCTGCCAGATTATCAGATGACCTGAGAACACAGAAATGATGGTGGGTGTGAGGTAAGAGGTGGGCCGGGAGTGTAAAAGCATCTAAGATGGTGAAGATGAGGATGTACAGGGGGTTGGGTTATGTAGTATAATATGTAAGATGTATATAAGCTGTTCTAATATTCATCGACTAAAACACACACAAACATATATATATATATTTATGTGTGTGTGTGTGTGTGTGTGTGTGTGTGTGTGTGTGTGTGTGTGTGTGTTTACACTCTTATCTAATCTGTACATGAGTCTGCCTATCCGGATAAGGGAATAAATACAAAGGAGATTTGTCCTGGACTGGGAAAATTGAATCTCAATTACACAATGGATTTAATGTTCCAGTATTTATTGGTCAGTTATTCACAAGCTAACAGTTGTTTTCGTCGTTTAGAATTGATATCAGAATTTTTTCTTTCATACATATTCGCCATTTCCCGCATTAGCGAGTTAGCTTTAAGAACAGAGGACTAAGCCTTTGAGGGAATATCCTCACTTGGACCCCTTCTCTGTTCCTTCTTTTGGGAGATTAAAAACGAAAAGGGGAGGATTTCCAGCCCTCCGCTCCCTCCCCTTTTAGTCCTCTTCTACGACACGCAGGGAATACGTGGGAAGTATTCTTTCTCCCCCATCCCCAAGGATATATATATATATATATATATATATATATATATATATATATATATATATATATATATATATATATATATATATATATACAAAAATATGAAAGCAAGTGGGAGAATCTAAACTAACCCTGGTATGCCTACTTGCCATATTACGAGCATAATTTTCCTCAAAGAGGAAATATATAGAAATGGAAAGGTCACCAAAAACTGGCCCTGCAGAACACCAGAATTTTTCACACGAACTGATCTAAATCAAGAGACGTAGATAAGACGTGTGTCTTTGAAGATCAAAAATGTATATAATCTCTCCGTGCGTGAGTGCTCAAAATCGGCACTATTTACCGTACAAAACGCTGCAAGAGAGTAATTTCAAGTTACTTTACACTGAACATTGGTGCTGGCCTCGCGTGATGGGAACTTACAATTTCTCTTAATACGGGTAAAGAAAAATTATCCATGCAGGGGCCATTTTTGACCCAAAAAAAAATCCCCCAAAGGCAGGGACTGACTAAGAGAGAGAGAGAGAGAGAGAGAGAGAGAGAGAGAGAGAGAGAGAGAGATTATACATAAGCCCCCACTTGGGGAAAATATGTTCAAATTACTAAGTGTGTGTGGTGTTGGATGGGATGGTATTGCCGTGTTATCATTCTCGTGCCCAGATATACAAGGCCTTTCTCTGGCGCTTGGTCGACACGCATGGTCGAGGATCGGATCGCCTTTTTTTTTTCTTTTATCTCTCTCTCTCTTACTGATATGATGCTCAAATGTTTATGGCGAGATTGTGGCTGTTGTCCGCACTGATAGGCGCTGACTCTATCGCTGTTCTTGAGCTTCGTGATTTTGGATGATATGCATTCATGAGAGTTGTGATTTAAGGATGTTTTGTATATATATATATATATATATATATATATATATATATATATATATGTGTGTGTGTGTGTGTGTGTGTGTGTGTGTGTGTGTGTGTGTGTACTTTGAAGAGAAATCTCCTACGTTTTACCGTAATTTACATTTTTTTCTTTTCACAGTACCTAACCCCTGCATGCTGTATGGTCTAGGAACTTCGTTTTTTATTTCATTCTGTCCCAAGAAAGATGTTCCAATTTCCTTGAATAATTTTCTTTTTAGACAGCGAGAACCATCTCATCTCTCTCTCTCTCTCTCTCTCTCTCTCTCTCTCTCTCTCTCTCTCTCTCTCTCTCTCTCTCTCTCTCTCTCTCTCTCTCTCTCTCTCTCTCTCTCTATCTATCTATCTATCTATCTATCTGTCTGTCTATCTATATCTCTGTCTCTCTCTCTCGTACCTCCTCCATAGTTTCCTGTTTCCATTACATATTCAGTAAAGTGTTTGAAGATGATTTGCGTCAAGACTGCCATGGGGTCAGTCTTCCGTGAAACAAGAAGTCGACGTGGAATAACCAACATGTTACGTAATCTGTAACAATTAACGTGAAGGAACCATCGTGTTACTTAATGGGCTACAGTTGACGTGAAGGAACCAACATGTTACTTAATCTGTTACAGTTGACATGAAGGAACCATCATGTTACATAATTGGTAACAGTTAACGTGAAGGAACCATCATGTTACATAATGGGTTACAGTTGACGTGAAGGAACCATCATGTTACATAATTGGTAACAGTTAACGTGAAGGAACCATCATGTTACATAATGGGTTACAGTTGACGTGAAAGAACCATCATGTTACTTAATCTGTAACATGATCAGCAGGGAAGCTCAAGTCAAATTTGCTGATATGGGCTTCGATCCACAGATAACTTTCAGTAATTCCCCCTTTATGGTAAGTACAGAGCGGGTTAGAACTGATATCTCCCTAGCACTCTAGCCTTCCTTACTGTATGCCTCGCTTCCTTATATAGGGAGATCAGGTCTTATCTTATCTTCAGGAGGGGCAAGAGAAGGGGGACGGAGGTTGATAAGGAAAGGAGGGAATTCCATTCGATTCCATTAATCACTCAGTACGCGCGCGCGCGCGCGCGCACACACACACACACACACACACACACACACACACACACACACACACACACACACACACACATACACACAAGCACACTATGTCCATTTCCTCATAGTCTGCGTCTGCGGTGGTAAAATCATCCAGTGCCTTGTGGTTTAGGACTTTATTACAATATATGAATTCGTCACTAGAGATTTTTCGCCAGGTTGTGGCATCGTAGGTAAGGCCTTATTTTCGCCTTCTTACCCCAGTGTCGCAGGCCGATCTCTTCTCAATTTTCTTTTTTAGCGTACGTCGTCGTAGGTACGTGCGTTCCGAGCATGGACGTGTCGGTCTGGCGTACGGGACGCATGGACGACGGGTTGGTCTGGCGTGCGGGACGCATGGACGGATCGGTCTGTCTAGCGTGCGGGACGCATGGACGACGGGTCGGTCTGGTGTGCGGAACGCATGGACAACGGGCTGGTCTGGCGTGCGGGACGCATGGACGGTGCGGGGGGGGGTTTGGTTGGTCTCGCGTATGGGACCTGCCTGCGAAAATTTCTTCTGTGTGCGATATATGCACGTGTGGTCAGGTTGGTCGGTGGTGATACGGGGGTGAAATTATGATTCATACGTCTATTTGGGATTACTAACTCATCCAGATCATTGGTAAACACGCACAACACGTGTGTGTGTGTGTGTGTGTGTGTGAGTGTGTTTGTAGTGTAGGATACCTTTGGGGGAAATGATCAGGTCTCGTGTCCACACTACATGTGTGGGGAAGGTGACTGACATGTATAGGGAGGGTGAATGAGAGGTTCGTTAGGTAAGAAAGGGACAGGGTTCTGCTGGCTGGCGACGAAAGTGTTGAGGGCGAGTAAGAGATGGATCTCTCTCTCTCTCTCTCTCTCTCTCTCTCTCTCTCTCTCTCTCTCTCTCTCTCTCTCTCTCTCTCTCTCTTACTCTCTCTCTCTCGGGGGCGGGATCCATCTGCGACGAGCAGCTGACCAGCCTAGCGATGAGGTAAGGTGATATATAGGGTCAGGCTCCGTCGGGAAGGTGGGTTTGATGCCTGCGGAATATACAAAAAAAAAATTTATGATCAAGATAATGGGAGTTTTGAGATGGGCATTTGATAGCGTCTCCTTGAAGATATTCTGGAAGTGATTTAACCATCTATAGTTCTTATAAGATAATGATATAATCGTGGGTACCTATAAGGCTCATAGGACGATAGGTCAACTATGATTTTAGGTAGAGTTGAGGGATTCACAGAAGGAATAACATTGGTTGGACAGTTAGCAGGGCCTGTGCGTGAGATGAAGGATGCCTCATAGTCCATTCATTATAGTATAGTGAAAGTGTGGCGATGGAACAAAGGCTTCGATCCGATGGGTGAAGGCCACGTCATAAATCTGTCTCATATTGGAAGCTGGTTGGAGGTTTTTTTTTTTTTTTTTTTGGTTGATGGGGGGTAGCAGCGAAGCATTGAAGCGAATGAGACAACCCGGTTCGTATCTGGTTCGAGCCCCAGTTTGGTTCTCTCGGTAGACCGAATGACCTACAAGTTTCATTTCCTGGTCTGGTGACGTACCCACTGCGGAGGGGGTGGATGACGTCATGTCGTATACGATTGCCAAAACGAGGCTGTCTGTGAGATGGCATATCGCTAGCTCATCACGCTTCCCACAGCGCATGCCTGTGATCTTTAAGATTACGACTGATGCTCCCGGGATAGTGAATCTCTGCCAGCCTGGCGACTTTGTTGTGGTGGGAGATAAGGCACGAGACAGAGGAGTAACAGCAACACAAGCCAACCACGGACAGTGTCGCTGATGACGCTGCCCGATAGTGCTCCGAACAACTTAATGATGGTCGACACTGATGTGGTATGGAACACGCGCTTGAAGATGTGATTCGGGGTATTAGATGGAAGGATTGTTATCAGTCCCAAAGGTGGTCAAAAGGAAGAAAGAACCGACCGTAAGGTTAGTTTGTTCTACATTGGAGCTGGACTGGTTGATAACCCAAATATAGACACTTGGAGGGAGTTGGAACTGCAGTCAGTAGTGGTATTTAAGTAAATGCTTTACTGGGACTTGGTTAACTCCTTGAACGCAGTGTTACGACCCTTCAACACAGAACATACGAACCATTGAGCATCGACGGTGTAAGGTACGACCCTTGGGCACCGACGGTATAAGGTACGACCCCTGAGTACCAAAAAAAAGAAAGTTACGACTTTCAGCACAGAAGGTAAAGCCCTTGAGCACAGAGGAACGACGTTTGGATACAGTGCTTGGCCTTTGACCTGATCGTAAAGGGTCAGGTCAAAGGCTTTAGACCATCATACCCATAGGTCGTATCGTCGTGCTCAAGTGTCTTACTGTCGTGTTATGGGATGTATGCCTTTGTGTTGAAGGGTCGTACTGTCGTGCTCAAGGGGTCGTGTCATCGTGTTCAAGGAGATGATGGTCTTAAGACAATATTCTCCCATTATTTCTTCCTCTTTTTTTTTCCAGTTTCACTCCACATCTTCATCTGTTCCCCTCCCGCTGTATCTGGGGTAATAAACAGATCATAGCCCTCGCACAAGGGGAATGGACTTAGTTCCTGGATGGCTTCAATTAGGGGAAGTCCCATGTCTTTTGTTTCAGAGCAGAAAAAACGAAGTAAAACTGAAGAGGCTGAGGGTACAGAGTAGCATCAAATCAATAATGATAATGATAATGATAATAATTCACTGTTGTATATGTTTCACGTCATACTAACAGAGAGACGTGGCTGACCAGTTTGGAGAAAAACTTTTGAGTTCCACCGACTCGATCATCTTCCATAAAAACTCGTCTCTTGGTCTCCGGAGTCCTACTCGTCTACATTCGTCCGCAGTAATATTCCAGTCTTAACATCAAAACGAAGAAATGACGAGAGAGAGAGAGAGAGTGAAAAGAGAACGAGATCGATCACCAGTAATGCCTATGGAAAACGACAGTTGAGTTCGCAGATTGGCATGCCAGATAAGTTCCCCCCAAAGTCCAGTTAGATGTTCTTGTCCAAGTCTTAGATCTTGTCAATGTGCGTGGGAACTCCTCTTTCCTCTCACCCGACACACACACACACACACACTGCTCCCTCTTGTCCAGGAAATGGACGAACGCTGGAGAACAGGTTTCAAGTAACAAAGGATTTTGAGACGACTCTTTAAAAGCTTAGGGCACACACACACACACACACACACACACACACACACACACACACACACACACACACACACAGAAGACAAAAAAGAAAAAAAAAGAGAAGCTCATCAAGGGAAGCAAGATCATCTTACACCTACCAGCCAAGCAAGCAAGCAAGAAGATAATCGTAAGTGGGTACACGCAACAAGCAAGAAGTAATCAAGGGAACAAGCTAAGCCATCAGCTGCGAGAGGGACACACTCTCTTAGCGAGCATAATGCAAACATGTAAATAAGCAGCCTGTAAAAGGGACAGAGTGAGCATATTGTAAATTGAATGAATAGTTTTAAATTTTCACTTGAATTTCCTTCAGTGAAAGGCAAGAAAAAAAATTATATATATATATATATATATATATATATATATATATATATATATATATATATATATATATATATAATAATAAAAAAAATAATATATATATATATATATATATATATATATATATATATATATATATATATATATATATATATATGTATATATATATATATATGTGTGTGTGTGTGTGTGTGTGTGTGTGTGTGTGTGTGTGTGTGTGTGCGCAAAATGTCGACAGTTGTATTCAACAAGTAAATAGCAAGGTGACACTTGGACAGACAACTGCCTTTGCCAGACTGAAAAAAAAAAAAGAAATAGATTTTCGAGTTAGTGGTTCATACAGTGGTTATCCGAGGAACATAAATATTAGCAGAAAACTTTAGTTATTAGGAGTTATGACAATTTCTTATCTTGTGTTTGACAGAAAATGAATTCAGACAAGCGTAAGATAAGAACAAAGATACGGAGTAAATACGATATTAATTCAACCGATGATTAGATAAATCGTTATCAGGATTTACAAAAAAAATAAAGGAGAATATGCAGACCCATTAGACAGACAAGTTCAGAGTTGTGCGATGGCACGAAGAGAGAAATTTTGAAAATCCATACACGGAGAAGCAAGAACTCCAAACAGTCTCGTAAATAAAGGAATAAATATGTAGATAGGCAGGTGAGTAAATAAACATGCCGAAGACAGAAAGGATTGTCCCGCAACAGAAAGACATCCACTGGGAATCCATTCTCTCTCTCTCTCTCTCTTTCTGGATTGTTCATGGTGCCCAGAGTGTTCATTCTTGGCCTCTTGTCCAGAATGTTCCTCCTTGGCCTCTTGTCTTGTCTAGGGTGTTCATTCTTGGCCTCTTATTTCGTCCAGGGTATTC
>NC_092265.1:10175633-10288133 GCF_036320965.1 Panulirus ornatus | reverse complement strand
CGACTGGAAAGTCATCTCCTTCGCTGAGGTTGCATCATCATTAGTAGCTCGTACTGTCATACTCACTGGTCGTACCTCCGTGCTCAGGTGTCGTACCGTCATGCTCAAGGGTCGTACCGTCGTGCGCAAGGGTCGTGCTTCCATGTTCGCATGTCGTACCGTCATGCTCAAGGGTCGTGCTTCCGTGTTCGCATGTCGTACCGTCATGCTCAAGGGTCGTGCCTACGTGTTCACATGTCGTACCGTCATGCTCAAGAGTCGTACCTACGTGTTCGCATGTCGTACCGTCATGCTCAATGGTCGTACCTACGTGTTCACATGTTGTACCTTCATGCTCAAGGGTCGTGCTTCCGTGTTCGTATGTCGTACCGTCATGCTCAAGGGTCGTGCGTCCGTGTTTGCATGCCGTACCGTGTTGCTCAATGGTCATGTCTACGTGTTCGCATGCCGTACCGTCATGCTCAAGGGTCGTACCTACGTGTTCGCATGCCGTACCGTCATGCTCAAGGGTCGTGCCTACGTGTTCACATGTCGTACCGTCATGCTCAAGAGTCGTACCTACGTGTTCGCATGTCGTACCGTCATGCTCAAGGGTCGTACCTACGTGTTCACATGTTGTACCTTCATGCTCAAGGGTCGTGCTTCCGTGTTCGTATGTCGTACCGTCATGCTCAAGGGTCGTGCGTCCGTGTTTGCATGCCGTACCGTGTTGCTCAATGGTCATGTCTACGTGTTCACATGTCGTACCGTCATGCTCAAGAGTCGTACCTACGTGTTCACATGTCGTACCGTCATGCTCAAGAGTCGTACCTACGTGTTCACATGTCGTACCGTCATGCTCAAGGGTCGTGTCTACGTGTTCGCATATCGTACCGTCTTATTCAAACAGTAAGGAACTTTGTTTCAGAACAGGGGAAGGGCTTCCCCTTCTCCGAAGACTTGGTCAATCTCCACAGATTTATCTCAACAGATTAAACACAGGTTTACTCCCCGGTGCGTCAGGGATTCCACTTTAAGCTGTTGTACAGTAAGCTTTGGTCTGTTACACAGCCACAGCTTCTCCAAGCTTGATTAATGATCGCTTTACTTACAGGTTTTTCTAGCTTATTATTAATCTGCTTCTTAGCTGTAAGTCTCCAAGCTTCCTGATAATACTCTCCATCACCACAGCTTTCCAAGCTTGCTGAATATTCGTTTTTCCTTAGGCCACAGCTTTCCAAGCTTATTCGACCCCATCAGCTAATCACGCATATTGATTTTTGCGTTATTCTCATAACTGTTATTATGGCTTTACGTAAGTATCATAATCGTTATTATGATTTTGATTTCACAATCGATTCTTGCTACTCTCTCTCTCTCTCTCTCTCTCTCTCTCTCTCTCTCTCTCACGGCCCCAGAACTCGCTCGCAGTCAAGACCCGCGCACATAACTTCTGGCTAAGCTTAACAATCCATCGGGCTCCTCTCCGACTGCGCTAAGCTCTTAAGCTTCTGCGAGAGTGGCGGGTCCCGAGATGGATAAGGAAATAGTGGAAATGTTTGATAAAAATATTGATAACGAGAGTGTGGAGATAAGACCGATTCTCTGATGTCAGGAAGAGAGTGTATAGTAGTGAGTAAGTGGGCTCTGGGATGGGGTCGTGGAGCTGGGTGAGGATTGTGGCCACAAAGAAAGAAAAAACGAAGATTCGGAACAAATTTAGAAAATGTGGAACTTGTGAGGGGGAGGGAGGAGGAAGGGGATACTGTGGTGTCATTCACGTTGATGTTTTCAAAGGGGAAGTGTTATGGGTCATTACGCAAGTTCTCTCGTTGGTCTGTATTTCTGTTAACTTTTCTGTTTGTTTCAACTCGTTTTACTCCACAAAGCGTATGTTTGCGTTCAATATTTTATTGTAACACACACACACACACACACACACACACACACAGAGGAGTAAAGCCATGGTACATATGCATAAGGTTAAGAGACGGGGGGTAAACACTCGCGTATTGCGAGATTAATCTTAGCATCCAACACCCTCAAGTTTCGGCGCCTAAATTACTGCCAGCTTACCTTCTCTGAATTAGGAATTCCATTATGAACTTCAGCCCAACCTTCTCCTGCCGTCTAGACGTATGAATCAGGGGACATCTGGTGCGTCAGCTTTGGCTGTCGAGTCTTCCATAAAACACACTCGCTGGTTTTGGAGCGAGGAGGAGCAGTCAGGTGCCCGACTACGTGTGAGTTAAACGTTGTTTTCTCATGTTGAATATGTTTGCTTAAGAATGTGATTACAGTGACGAGACGCAGTAAGGTGTACGACTATATTTATATATGGCATTTCCCGCGTTTGTGAAGGTAGCGTTAAGAACAGAGGACTGAGCCTTAGAGGGAATATCCTCACTTGGCCCTCTTCTCTGTTCATTTTTTTGGGGGAAAATTAAACGGGAGGTGAGGATTTCCAGCCTCCCGCTCCCTCCCCTTTTAGTCGCCTTGTACGACACGCAGGGAATACATGGGAAGTATTCTTTCTCCCCCATCCCCAGGGATGATATATATATATATATATATATATATATATATATATATATATATATATATATATATATATATATATATATACAGTACATTGTATAGAGACATGATTTAAGAGTAAGAGAAAAAGTAGATCCTCGAGCAAGTTGATATATGTCTTAATCCCAGTCAGGACGACATATGTCTTCATCCCCCACATAACAACATGTCTCAAGTTCTTGCCCAAGAAGGTGTAACTCCATGCTTATGATTATTTACCATCTTGCTCGGGATGAACTTGATTAATTGACTGTTCTGCCTTTTGCCAATACACGACGACGACGACCTCCTCCTCCTCCTCCTTGTGATGCGATGACTTAACTCCTGGTTAATGTTGAATCAGACGCGTCTGTACAACCACAACCCCTGTACATGCTATCGATTAACCTACTTCTTTGCTTACGACGGATTTAATCCCCACGGCGTACGATAAATCAACCCCTTTGCGTTCGTCGACTGAACACCCAGCGGGCACAATAACTCTCTGGCCTCGCGTGCAATAGCCTGGAGACGATGCTGTAAACTCTTTTTAGTACCCGACTGGGGCGCCAAAAGTACACCATCAGTTAAACGGGCGGGTACGACGTCTCAACAAGCCAGTACGGTGACATCTCCCGTATATGCCATTATCTGAGTTATCGTACCCAGGGCATCACGTGGGCTCATTATATTGCAAGGTGTGGGAATGCAGTCGCCAGGCTCATACACTCGAACTTACTTTTATTAATCTTAACACTTTCTTTTCCCTACTGTACGTAAACCCAGTGCGTTTGTTGTGTGCTATGTCTTTGTGTTGTCCCGAGGTGACCTTCAAATAAGGGTTTATATATTTTTTTTTTTTGTGTGTGTGTGCTTTTGTGTAGAGAAGTATTTTCTGCATGGCGCAGTCTTTTTTTTTCCCCTTTTCTTTATTCCTATGATAATAAGTCGCTTCCTACAAGCCACATGACAGATGATGGCTGCATGTGTCATCCATCAAGATACTGCGTCCGTCGGGGCCCGGCGCTGGAACTCCTCTGGACGAATAAGGTGTGATGGACATCTCGTGGGGGAGACAGGTGGGGGGTTAGTGGTGGTGGTGATGGGTGGGTGGGATGTGGGGCGGATAGGTGGGGGGTTAGTGGTGGTGGTGATGATGGGTGGGTGGGTGGGATGTGCAGCTGTGGGAAAATGTTTCAAGGGCGAGGGATGTGTGGAGGGCAGAGGGATGCGTTCAGCTCTGGAAGGTGGGTGGCAAAAAGGGGAGAAAAAAATGTATGTGTGGAAGAGAAAAAGGTTTGTTTAAAAGGTGGGAGAGGAGAGAGGCTGTAGAGATGTGTAGAGGGCAGGGAATGTGTCAAAGACAGGAGGATGATAGATGGAAGATGTGTAGAAGGCAAGAGACTGGTATTGTCAGAAGGGCGGTAGAGGGTGTGAAAAGAGCAACAAGTGTGTGGAAGGTAGAAGGTGAGGAAAGGAAAATGAACAGATGTCGAAGTTAGGAGAAGTGGTAGAGGAAAGATGACACAGATGAGGTAATGTAGATAGTATCTTGAGTCGAGCTGTGAAGACAGTGCTGAGTGGGTACCTAAATGATGTGATGAAGTGCAACACGTGCCATCATCACTTCACTGATCATCATCAAGTACCCATCACCCCAAATCATCAAGTGACAAACCATTTTTTTGTTTGTCCCCATCATTAAAACTCCTCACACAAGTAGTCATCATGTCCCCTCACGTCATCTGGATGGACAGTAACTTAGTTCGAAGGATGAAAGATTTTCACAAATTATTCTCCCCACTGACTCATGAGTTTTTTTTGCCCTAAAGATTTTGCCAATTTATATCGTAGTAACTCGTGTTCCGGCACTCGCGACGTCTCGTAGGTAATAGATTGGTACTTACGACCCATAAAATATGTACACTTTCATCTGCATTTGCCTCCGATAGACTGATATCTCATTATGTAAGAACGATGTAAGTCTTCTAGTTATGGAAGTTTAAGTTTTAGTCATATTAACGGTACGACCATCAAGGAAAAAAGAAGCCATGAATCACTGGAAGGTAACCTCGAGCAGTAAGACCCAGACATGGGATTCCAACACAATCAGATCCAAACATGTCTCGCGCGTCGGATGTGTTAGAATTTCTGTTTTCAAGAAACGGTAAATATGTTGTATCGTTATCATTATTATTATTATATTATTATTATTATTATTATTATTATTATTATTGTTATTATTATTATTATTATTGTTGTTGTTATTATTATTATTATTATTATTATTATTATTATTATTATTGTTATTATTATTATTATTATTATTATTATTCTTTGATTATCATCACTTGTTATTGTTTTTTTTATCATCATTATTTTTATCATTGTTATCATTATTATTATTATTATTATTATTATTATTATTATTATTTATATCATCATTATTATTATTATTATTATTATTATTATTATTATTGTTATTATTATTATTGTTATAGTGTTTATGTTATCATTGTTTTGACCAGCTGTAGTTAGTGTCCCTAACTCTGCCAGTTTCTTTGCTGGTTAGTGTTTCTAACTATGGCAAGTTTCTTTACAGACAGTCATTACCGGCTTCGAGAGGCTTTGGCTCTTAATTTGTAACTGAAAAAGTATGTGAGGGAGTTCATGAAGCTGTGCATCCTTGTGTCTTGACTTACCGTATCACTCATTGAACCCCCCCACCCCGACATACGCTTATGAAGATAACATGGTGACATCCTTCGTCCAACGTGCTCGTGTGATGATCAGCATTGATCGTCTTGGGCAAAGGGAGTGTGGGACTCATCCTTGCCTTGAGCACCAGAGGAGGAGGTGGCATATCACTGTGTTCGTCTCGGTGAACCGTTGTATCAGTACGATCATAGTGTCGACCTTCTCTGTAAATGTATTAGAGAGATGGAACTACGTAGCTCTACCTGTCGGCAGGAAGTGTGGCTTGATCGTGATAAAGTTTGGGCTGGTCTCCGTTTGTGTGTGTGTGTGTGTGTGGTGTGTGTGTGTGTGTGTGTGTGTGTGTGTGTGTGTGTGTGTGTGTGTGTGTGTGTGTGTGAGGGAGACAGTGTTTGTATGTCTGTATGTTTGTAGGTGCACGTGTGTATGTGATTTAATGTACGTTTTCTATTTTCAGTTGCCTATTTCTGTTGTACAGGGAGTGAGTTCTATACTCCATCTCTCCATCACTTGTGTGTGCGTGTGTGTGTGTGTGTGTGTGTGTGTGAGTGTGTGTGTGTGTGTGTGTGTGTGTGTGTGTGTGTGTGTGTGTGAATATTGATACCAGGGTATCATTATGCTTTGAATGTACGTGCCTTTGCGACTGTATATTTGAGTCCGCATATGTTTGAATGTGTTTGTGTTCAATGCCAACGTGCATGTGCGAGTATTGTAATTGCTTGGATGTATCTGTCAGGCTTGCTAGTATCTGCAGAATGTCTCTTTCCTCTGGATTTAGATATGAGATTGCATTTACGTACTGCAAGTTATGTTTATATGAATTTGTAACTACGTATTGAAAATGTGTTTATGTGGGACTTGCTTATGTACTGAAGTCGTATGTATGTGAGACTTCATTTGTTTATTTGCAAGTGTAAATGTTTTTGTGGGACTGTATTGGTAGAGGTGTGTGAGTTTGTGTGTGTGTGTGCATGATAGGGAACTTGTGTTTGGATGGTCTTCAGTCACCATAGCGTAGAAAAATTCCGTTATGAATGTTAAATTTAGTTGCGTAGTCGCAAAAGACTCAGGGGCGTATGTTAACCAGCTGAAGTTTCGCAGACATTACTATACGCTCTATTGATCCATGGGTCTTCAAACCACCCCCCCCCCCCCTTTCCTGCCTTTGCAGCGAATTTCTTTTTCGGAGTTTTTTTCTTTCCGACGAACAATTTAGGTCAAAACTATTTTCAATAAATAAAAAAGTAATAAACTCCTCGGTTTCATTTGTCGCCCATCTGTTACGTTGGGTCGGGCAGTATCTTAATGTAATCTGCAAAACTCGCCGAACTGGCAGAGTTGGTCGATTACTTTGCAGCTTCGTAAACAGAGAGAGAGAGAGAGAGAGAGAGAGAGAGAGAGAGAGAGAGAGAGAGAGAGAGACTCGTTTCCCTTTACACAGTTTCCCTCCCTCCTCCTCAGTCAGGCTGCCGGGCCCAGCGCTTGTCAGAAGTAGAAGCTACTGAGCCTTGAAATAACGTCTCCATGTTTGTGATGGATAATGTCGAAGGGGAACATGTCCGAGAGGTGGAATAAAGCCTGCATAATTGGGTGTCGGCCATCCCCGAAGATTGCTCTCTGCTCCTACTGACATGTCAGATGATATTAATTAAAGGAGAGGCAGTCATCAGGAATTCCGTTGGGCTTCCATTGTTCAAATGTTCAAAACTCGCCGACACATGTAACCAGAGTTCATTAAAGTACATCCCTCGCGAACATCGAGGCTTCCTTAAGCAAGACTGAATCCACTCTAATTTGTGTGGTCAGTCACATGACATCTGCTTTACAAGGCTGTAATTTCCAATCATTGGTTGGCTTGTAGTAGACGAAGCGACTTCAGGAGATCCGTGTTCTGGCTGGAGATGGTGTCTGGAGGAGCGAAATTCGTATGACTTTTTTTTTCTTTTCAGTCCAGACGTGTTTTCATTTGTAAAAAGGCATTATCCTGAGGCAAGGGAAAAAAAAAACATTTTGCAACCACGCGAGGAGGTTTGAGCTGGAATCACAGTTGGTTCTGTAAGGACTCCGGCAAAATAGTTCCACTGACCTCCACAATTAGTGAATTTCTCAACTTTTGTAGTGATTACAGTGTGACTAAGGCTCCAGTATTCTGTAGTGATTACAGTGTGACTAAGGCTCCAGTATTCTGTAGTGATTACAGTGTGACTAAGGCTCCAGTATTCTGTAGTGGTTACAGTGTGACTAAGGCTCCAGTATTCTGTAGTGGTCACAGTGTGACTAAGGCTCCAGTATTCTGTAGTGGTCACAGTGTGACTAAGGCTCCAGTATTCTGCTTGCAGAATAATGCTTGTGATATTCGTTATCCCGTACCATCATTCGAAAGGGAATCCTTATTAAAAGAATGTTGTACCTGAATAAATTGCTGAGTATAGGCTGTTTCATAATATCTTTCACTACAGATCATATATATTGGAATGAGATACAGCCATGTCGAGGACCGAAAACCATTAGATTTCAAGCCAAATAATGGCATCATGAGAGTATTTTTCTTATATGATCTAGCTTTTGCCATCCACAACGAGGGACCTAATTTATGGTAAATATGTATGAGAAGAATCCAAAGAAAAGCATTAAGTACTGGAGCGCTGGTAAGGTAATGCCACAACCAATGTGTTCGCTGATGTCAACATCAGCAGTGGTTGTGGAAGGCCTGTTCTTCATTTCCCTCAGCAGATTATGTGGTCAGCATCACTCCTGAAGCTGACCTCGACAAAATGTTTCAGAAATTGTCCGAAACTTTGCACCGATGGGGCTAGCCTGACGAGTGAAACGGCTCCGCCAGGAAGAAGTGATGACCTGAAGTGTTTGAAATGATCTTTGTCATCCAAAGACAAAGTTCATGGTTATGAATTTGACAGAATAGGATGAAGGTTGTGGAGGATGATGATCCTGCAGCGTCCACCATGAAGTGTAGGTCTTGCTGTTGTTCTCATACAGAGTTGAATACCTTATCAGGCCGTTCTAATAGCGCTCTTTTGAAATAGGTAAGGCTAGCCTAGCTTTAACAGGATGGTTCCCTCGTTTCAGTCACTTCGTTTATAAACGTACCAGAGCAGCGGCTCATGTGTTTCACTATGAAGCTTCCTCTCACTAACTTCATAGAGCGGTTGTTTCACTTTGTTCAGAAAATACTTCACGTAAGAAACTGGACATTTGGGCCACCATATTTAATGCTAGCCACGGGGCAAAAAGTAGCGCGATGCCGCCGATAAGCTGATGGTTCCTGCTCTGGTGGTTGGCTGGTGACTGTAGCAAGGATTAATATTGCCCTTGTCGCAGACAAAGGGAAGGGTCTGAGCTGCTTGGGACCAGGCACCAAATAGGGGAAATACCTATATAGTCCAAGTACATAGAGGTATGCATTGTACATATGTCTTGATTGGTGTCAGAACTCATTAAAAACAAAGACCTGGACTGAGATCAGTGCAGCTTGAGTTACTGTATAGTTAACTCCTTCATGTGTGAATGGTTCACTTAAGACTCATTGTGCTTGATGTATTTATTGGCTTTTGTTGCCGCAGTACCACAAGCATACATCCACGCAGTATGGTTTCCTGTTACTTGCGGAGCTATCGGTGTGAAGCAAGGTGCCATTCTTTCAATTTATAGAGCAATATCTCGTTAAGTTTAAGTCGTTCGGATCTTAACGCATCGTAGAAGGTCAAAGAATACCTACCACTCTGAAAGGCAGGCTAGCAATACTTTGAAAATTTAGATTTATATATAGAAATTATGTTTATAAGAAAGGTCTACGAAAGTACAGATGTATGGAAAGTTACAAAGTAGGGATGAAAGGATAGATATGATTTCCTCAGAAGAGATTCGTTATATCTTTTTTGTCAATTCTTAATTAAGTTTCGCGCCACAGCGAGG
Source organism: Panulirus ornatus (assembly GCF_036320965.1). NCBI lineage: Eukaryota > Metazoa > Arthropoda > Malacostraca > Decapoda > Palinuridae > Panulirus > Panulirus ornatus. The sequence goes on along the minus strand of NC_092265.1, from coordinate 10,278,950 downwards.
TAACAGCAGGAACTGACGCACAATGGCCGCATTTGTACACATACATTCTCGAGGCTGTCATGTACAATGCAACGAAACCACAGCCTATCATGCACACCCCACACGGCTTATCTTGACCACTTGGTATACCCTGGTTCAGCCCATTGACAGCACGCTGTTCCCCATATACCACTCCGGTCCAATTTATTTTATCCAGTGCATGCGCCTCTTACCCTCCTTAAGGGTCAGGTCCCGAAACCCCGAGGTACAGAGTTTATGGCACACAAAAGTGGTATCTCTCTCTCTCTCTCTCTCTCTCTCTCTCTCTCTCTCTCTCTCTCTCTCTCTCTCTCTCTCTCTCTCTCTCTCTCTCTTGGGGGTAGGGGGAGGTGAGGGGACCGTTATTCAGAAAATATTAAACAGAAAAATTCCACGATTTATCTCTCCAAACGCGAATTGAATGTGTTGTTCTTTCTACCATTAAGTCGAGAGTTCTCATCGAGCAGTTTTGGTGTAATGATAGACATTTCCATCATGAGTAAATAGATGTGTTACCTATTGGGATAAAGACGACGTTATCCTTTCGGAAATCCTGTAGAATACACTGTCCAGTTCTGCTGTGCAGATCCATGTACTCGTGAGGGCCTTGGCTGTGGCCCTGAGGTACAGATTGACGAAAGATGACAAAAGAATTAAAGTTCATCGGCGGTGTAAACGCTCACCAAAAGGCTTTTATTGTCTCTCGGTCTCCTGCAGAGTCGAATTACAGACAGAGCGAAAATCAGGCAACTGAAGACTTGACTGAACCAGTTCTGTGCGCTTACTTTTGCAGATTCTATCTTCGTCGAAATACTTCTTTTGCACCCAGTATGTTTATATATAAGTGAGTCATCAGATAAGGCTATATAGTACCACAAAGCGGTTATCAGAGACTTGCCGTAATAACAGAAGATGAACCGTGGTACCTGTTATCCTTATCATAGCTCTTGCCCCAACTTGTAACCCAGCACATCACGAGATGGTATCTTATCTTGAGGAAGACTGATAAAGATGTTCAGAATAAGTTCACTGCATTGGAGAAGCTGTTGTCCAGTATACTGACATTGTGGCCCGTTGTCAGATAAACTGGCATTATGGACGGTTGTCAAATATACTGGCATTGTGGACTGTTGTCAAATATGATGGCATTGCCGACCATTGTCACATATATTGTTACTGTTAACTGTTGTCAGATATACTGGCATTGTAGAGTGATGTCCAACATACTGACTTTGTGTGCTGTTCTCAAATATAATCACACTGTAAACTGATGTCCATTATATTGGCATCATAGACATGTTGTAAACTTTACTGACGTTGTAAAGAAAACAAAAGACCCATAAATTAAGAATGACAAAGAATGCACATTGCATGATAAGGCTGGCACTAATCCCTTTGTTTTCTTAATGAATATATACGATCCTCAGCATATATATATATATATATATATATATATATATATATATATATATATATATATATATATATATATATCCAGCAACTTACATGGTTCTCTTGAAGGGGGGAAAAATGGTGACTAGATATGGCGTCTACTTGGAACAAGATGTACACACAATCCTGTAATGACATCACTTTTAGGAGTATTCAGATTTTACTTGAAGTATAGAATTATATCACTTTTCCTCTTTAGTATATTTATCACTGGTTTATCTCTCTTTTGTCCTGTCGGTACAGGAGACTAAATAGTGGCTTGCTACATACTCTCACACTTGACATTTTTCCCTCTCTTGATCTCCTGTTGTTCCCTTAAATACTTCGACCTCTCCCCTCCACGCTTTTCTTCTTGCCCTTTCCCCCCCAGTTATGTTCACAGGCGGGAGACGACTCTCCTTCCTCTCGCACATTCTCATTCTCAGGCACAAGCAAACTCCGTCCGATTCGTTTAGATGATAACCAAAGCAACATGCAAAGTTCCCCCCTAAATGTTTCGTGCGTTGGGTTTTTGACTGTTGCAGGTGTGTGTGTGTGTGTGTGTGTGTGGAGATAGCAGCGGGGATGTTTGGGGAAGGTCCTGCCCGCGCCATCTTCCTGTCAGATTGGAAAATAGGGTCTTCGTAACTCAGCTAGAGCGTCTTTAAGGCAACAGAAGTGCTTGACCTGACCTGTGCGTCTTTGGGGATTTTCTTTAGGGGCTTCTTTTCATCGAGTGTCTTTCGACTGAGCACACAAGTGTGAGCCATCAGATGAGGATACGAGATAGAGTCGCAAAGGCGGTAATCAGAAATCCCACTTGGTTTCTGTTATCTTGATGGTTGCTTTTGCTACCCCGTTAACCAACATATCACATCGCGGTCTAATCTTCTCCGCGGAAGACCATCATGCCGAGGTCAGGACCACGGAACAATATTAAAATCTTCTCCCGATCTTTGGGTAAATACATCCCGGGCTACTCATACACCACCTCTTTCTTATATTCTGGGTACATGAACACGGTTGAGGTACGCCAAGGCGAAAATATTCAGCTTGCCCGACCACGCGACTGCACAACGCAGATAGAAACACACACACACACACACACAACCTTTGAGTTTCTAAACCAGTTTTGATGATGCAGACGGTGAAAAGTTCATCGAAAGATGGAGAGATAGGGGAACCAGAGACCATACGAAGAAACTAAGGGAAAAAACTTGCTAGAAGGGATGGAGGGAAGTACTTATATATATATATATATATATATATATATTTTCAGAGCAGTGGAGGAACGGAATAAACGAAGTGATGCTATTGTGAATGCTAACGTAACACAAGAGTTTGGGAGGTTGTAAGGTGGTTCAAGAGATGGGGCCCCCACGAGTGCAGAACTCCCCAGACCTCTTGTAGGAAAAGGTAATTACAGACATACAACGAGACCAGATGGTTCTCTTGAGTTCATGGCTCTTGTATTTCACACTACAGCGGTGAACTCTATGCTACATTTACGCTAAATACGAATCACTTCACAGTACAACTTAACACCTTAAAGACATGATGTCCTGTTGGTGTCTGTCGTCAACTGTACTCGTAGCCTTTATCTAGCCACCATTACCTCTGTGAGTTAAGAGACAGGTAACCAAGGACCCATGTTTGGGTAGAATCTAGCCTTCAGTCATGGCAGTCATTTCCATTCTTGTCGGAGATAAGAAATCTGACCTTTATTTTCATGTAAGAGGTGTGTAAATGTCATATCTTATCTGCTCACAGGCTCTGCAATCTGCAAGTTTTAGTGGCGAAAAAGATGGCGAATTATATCTAGTTCCCTGACGTCTATTGTATAGTCATTACTCGGTCCCAGCTTGCTCGTATCGCCTCCCACATCCCACACGAATTTGGAAAGTGCCAGCGTCTTTTCATCCAGTTTGTCTTCCCTTTCACACTATCCGTTGATCCTCGTCCGTCATGTTAGTCTCTTTTATATACTCCTAGAATCAGTAAACACGTCCTTGTTTTACAGTCGGATAATGATTCCCCAGACACTTGATATGGCCTCCAGTCTGATTGTTTTGATGCAAATTATGGGATTTGTGGGTATCATTTACCATTCGAGAAATACTGACGATAAAACTTGTTTTTTTTTTTTTGAAATGCATAAGACATTTTAGAAATTTTGGTGTCAGGCATTTGTCGCGTTTTTGTTTCTTACTGGTTTACGTCTTCTTACTCGAGTCATCTGGTAATAAATATATTGCCTTCTGTGTTCTTTATTGAATTTCGTGATCATACATCTTTGTAAACTTCCTCACTGATTTCTTGATATGACTCTCGCCCTTCTATAAGGATACGATTAGTTTGTGCTGTGCCAAAATTTAGTTAAGGCTATTAAGAGAAGGAAGTGTTACAAGAATACTTTTCTGCTCGTATTAGCTGAAAGATATTTTTCCAGAAAATTTCCATGAAGGGAAGACTGGAAGGCGGGAGGAACATAGGTCGTTGAATATTGTTATGATACCTTGAAATTTCATCCAGCTAATGGAAACCTTTGTCATTTGCTAGTAAGATCCAATTTACATTTCTAGATTTAACTTGGAGTTGTCATCTTAAATCCCTTGACTTTCAAACAGGCATTACTAGCTCGGAGAAAATGTCAGAGATTATTGGCTTGATCTCTACGATAGATTTTCGTTTTAGAATTCTTCTTTGTGTCTGTTGTCATGCCATATCTGCATATGTCTGTGTGTATACAGATAGGAATATATGTTCCCCCTAGACGTGTCGGTTTACGGTTTCCTGCGAAGTTCTCTGAGCATGAACGAAATGTAATAACACCATCGACATCTCTTAAGAGCCATGATTGCTTTCTCTCTCTCGCACACAAAGACCAGTCTCGTAAGTCATCACCTAAAGGCCCCCTTACAGCCAATTAAACACAGTCTTACCCGCCGATGAATTTATCACCATCTTGACGGCAGGCACTAAACTTCTTGTCGCCAGCTTCGATCTCCCTCGAGAACGACGATACGACCCTTGAGCACGGCTGTAGGGCCCCTTGAGCACGACGGCACCACTCTTGAGCACAACAACAGGACCTTTGAGCAAGACGGTTTGACCCATGAGGATGATGGCCTGGCCTTTCACTCTATCCTCAAGGGTCAGACCAGAGTTTACACAAGTCATCATACCCAAGTGTCGTATACCTTCGTGCTCAAGGGTCGTATCGTCAGTCGTGCTCGAGGTGTTTGAAAAACCTTTCGTCCGACAGTAAGATTCTGCCGCCCTCGGGTCCGAGAGGACGGCAAGGCGTGCATTATGGGGTTTACAGCGGTGATGAAGGCAGCCATAGGGTCCTGGTTGCCCTTTGCATTGCACCCGGTCACAAATTAAGATAGGGATCTTGTCTGGCTCCCCGCCGACCTTCTGAGTCCGTATCTGTTGTGGTGTTGGAGGTGTGGTGGTCGGGGTAGGTAGGTAGGTAGGGACGAGGGTAGTGGGGAGAGAGAAAGGGTAAATAAGCTCAGGTGATGTGTGGGTTAGTCTCGTGCCTGCTGATGTGTATGTTCGTGTGTCTGCTGCTCTTTTTTGCTTCCTGGTGGCCGGTCGTTGTGCTTGTACTAGTTCTCTCTTCTGCTGTTGCTGTCGCTCGTGCCTCTGCTCTTGAAGCTGTCGGTGTGGCCTCGTTGGCAAGGACGATTTGTCCTCCTCTGATGCTGGTCATATCGTTAGCAGTAACCATTATGTCAAGGGTAGTTTTCTTCCTCTTCTTCTTCTTCTTCTTCTTCTTCTTCTTCTTCTTCTTCTTCTTCTTCTTCTTCTCCTTCTTCTTCCTCTTCTTCTTCTCCTTCTTCTTCCTCTTCTTCTTCTTCTTCTTCTTCTTCTTCTTCTTCTTCTTCTTCTTCTTCTCCTTCTTCTTCCTCTTCTTCTTCTTCTTCTTCTTCTCCTTCTTCTTCTTCTTCTTCTTCTTCTTCTTCTTCTTCTTCTTCTTCTTCTTCTTTCTTCTTCTTCTGTTGTTCTCGCTACTGTGGTCACAGCTACAGCCGTATGTCCGTCAGTTGCAGCTACTGTCTTCCAGAGCTGATGATGGGTGTGTTGGTCCTGACGGTGTAACAGGTCTTCGTAGTGAAGCCTTTCAAAGTGCTGCTGTTGGTGGCGTCACGACTGATTCCGCTGCTGTTGCTCGTGCTGTTTTTAACGCTGCAGGTGGTGCTGTTGTAGCTGCTGCCGCTGCTGCTCCTCCTTCTTCCTCTATTGCTGCCGATGCCGTTGTACGGAAATTCAGTACTGTTGCTGCTTCTGTTGCTGCTGCTGCTGCTGGTAATGATGATAATGATGATAATGATGATGATGATAACGGTAGCGTCATGGTTTTACTCATCATGTTATTGTGGCCTTTGTTTCTTCTAGTGTTGTGTGCACACACGGTTATGATTCTCTCATCTTCCGCTGTCATCCAACACCAAACTGCATACTGTATGTTGTCAGGTCACCAGGTGAAACTATACCACAGGTCACCAGGTGAAACTATGCCACAGGTCACCTGGTGAAACTACGCCACAGCTCACCTGGTGAAACTACGCCACAGGTCACCAGGTGAAACTATGCCACAGGTCACCTGGTGAAACTACACCCCAGGCCACCTGGTCTTGAGACTGCCTCACAGGTCATCATCTATGACAGTATACCAACACATCATGAGGTTTACTCCTTTTCCTTCGTAATATCACCTCATAAAGACATACGGCTCGTAGATTTCGGCAGGGGCAAATTCACCACCTGACCTGGTCAGTCACGAGTACCGAGACGATCTTGTTCTCCTCGCTCATCTAGAGAACAGAATTGTTCATAAACTTTCATGTTGAGGCTGTCAGCATTTGCATGAGAACAGGCGTCAGCCGGCGTGTCAGGAGCGTCAGATTGACACGCCAGTCGGGGAAATAATCGTGCGTTGTGACGTCAGGAAAATACATTTTTAAGTTGCATAACTTGGATTGCAGGTTGCGCTTGTGGCGTTGCTTGTGTGGTTGGTGGGTGGTGGTGGTGTGTTGCTTGGGTGGTTGGTGGGTGGTAGTGGTGTGTTGCTTGAGTGGTTGGCAGCGTTGTGTGGTGGGGATTTTGACGTTATTGTTGATATTGCAACTTGCTTGTACAGGTTGTGTAACCCACTACAAGTACACACACACACACACACACACACACACACACACACACACACACACACACACACACACACACACCTCAACACAACACAACAGCAAGGCATTTCGCAACGTATATTAAAGCCAAACTGAATGATACTTTCCAAGTCTGGTCAGTCCATCTTAAGAAGCACAAATACCTAATCGAGAAGACCCAGTGAAAGGCAGCTGAGATTGGTAACCTGAAACAAGAGAGCTGATCTGCAGTGAGAGACTGCACACTACAAATCTGTCCCCGAGAGAGGAGGAGAGAAGAGAGAGGAGTGAACCTGGTTACGGCCTCCCAAGTTTCTTGGACGACGTCGACAGTGAATAGTTCCTCAAGAGGTGAAACGCCGGAGTAGCCAGGAGCCATAGCAAGAAGCCACGTCCGACGGTTGTCAGTAAGGACGTAAAGAAGGACTGTCTTAGTCCACGAATGGTGGTTGGTCATGATGGGTCATCGGTGAAATTGAATGCTGGCAATTAAAAAAGTTTTCTGATCTTATGTGATGGTAAATGAAAGTTCATTAATAAACAAATACGTGATTACAAGTAGGTGAACATAAAGAAGCACACATTGGGGCTGGGCTGTCCATGGTGGTGTGGTTAGCGTTGTTGACCACGAGTTGGGCCCGCATGGGTTCGATTCTGGGCGCGGCAGTCGGCCCACACCCCTAACCCAGACATTCTTCCGTCTGGGCCGGTCGATAAATAGATACATGACTTAGACTAGGATTTGTGCATGTGTTTGTGTACATACATATAAAGGAGTAAAGACATGGTAATTATATACAAGGATAAGAGACAGGGCAATGCGAGTGTAAAATTCTCTCCACGCAAAACATATATGTTAATCAAACAAACGCACACACAAACCCACACACACACACACACACACACACACACACACACACACACACACACACACACACACACACACACACGCATGCAAAATCACTTCCAGCACTCAAGCAGTACTGTGTTAGTGGTACACAACACATATCCTGTTTACCAATATCTTCCCCTGATCTACATGGCCACCGCCCATGTACTCCACCTACTTGACCCCCCCCACCCACGGACACGACCTACCTGACAACCACCCACGTACATGACCCTATCTGACCACTACCCACGTACACCAAACCAGCTGACCATCATCTGCGCACACGATCCACCTTACCACCACCACGTACACGACCCGCCAGACCACTACCCATGTATAACAACCACCTGACCGCCACCCACGTACTGTGCCCCGTTTGTCATGAGGAACCACTCATTAATCCCCTCCTTTGTGAGGGCAGAGTGGTGACGCTGAGCCTCATGACCACCTGTCCCGTCCACATCAACCTCATAATATGTGCTAAGTGGTACGCACAGTACATGAGTGTAGGCCAAGTGGTGAGAGAAAATGTAGGTGGTGGTTTGTGAGTGCATCGCATATTCTTATCCCGTTGTGATGAAAAGGTGATCGGTGGTGTATGCAAATAGGGGTCATATGCGTGTCGTCTTGTATTAGATATGGACGGCATCTATTGGTTTACACTGGGTGAGATGAGATATGGGATGAGATGGCGAGTTTACATATACAAGATCACAGGAATGAGATTAATTGGCTGCTTACGCTGACCAGCCTGCTGAGGGAAGGTTAATGCTTTGTGTACAAGATCAGAAGTGTACATGTAGCTTATGAGGTGGTCTATGAATATTTATGCCGATATATATATATATATATATATATATATATATATATATATATATATATATATATATATATATATATATATATATATATATATATATATATATATATTATATATTAATCGATAAGTGGTGTGTGTGTGTGTATGTGTGTGTGTGTGTGTGTGTGTGTGTGTGTGTGTGTGTGTGTGTGTGTGTGTGTGTGTGTGTGTGTAAGTCGAAAAATCAAACTTCTCTAAACCAGATTAGTAATAAAAGATCAACCTCTCAGACTTGAGCGATAAAACATACAACCAAACCATCGTAAACCAGCTTTTGATAGCTGGATGTTGAACTACGAGGAGGCAGCCAGTCCTCCCGTATGTACAGAAAGCAGTCGCCTCCTCCTCCTCCTCCTCCTCCTCCTCCTCCTCCTCCTCCTCCTCCTCACACGACGGAGATACAGATTATAAGAAGGAACGCAGGCAAGCGTGAGAAATCACCCACTTCATCTCCCCAGCAGAGCCGTATGGAAAGCTCTCCATTACCACGTCTTTTGCCCAGCCATTTCATGAATGGTGTCCGCGAAAGCTGTTTGGGAATTATTATTTTCTTCCGCAATATTTATTGATACCGTAAAGCTCTCAGTGAGTTTCGATTCTTTTTTTTTCTTAATCTTGTAAGGAGATTTTGTAAGTCTCCGGAGATATCTTGAGATATCTCTAAGGCTCGAATGTTTCTTCGAGTTTCGGTAGGATGATTTGGCCATCTGGTCACAGTAAGTCAGATAGGCGGAAACAAACCATAAGTCTCTCGGGTTTAATGCCAGACGCTCGCTGAAGCACAGGCGTGAAATACATCAGAGGAGAGTCTTATCATGTGGAGGGCAGTAGTGGCTGGTCAGTCAGTATATCAACAAAGATGAAGACATTCACGAAACAAAATCGTGACAGAAGAAAACTGAAAAATGTCGGAAGGTAAAAAAAAAAAAATGATAACACCGCGAATTGAAATGGTAAACTGAGACGTCAGGCATGAGAGAGAGGGAGAGGGAGAGAGAGAGAGAGAGAGAGAGAGAGAGAGAGAGAGAGAGAGAGAGAGAGAGAGAGAGAGAGAGAGGCAGTGGTCATGTTTTTATTTCAACCATCTGCATCAGCGAAAGTAGGTTAATCAGCTGTATTGGCACGCAATCCTTGTGGATACAGAGGGTAACCCGAATCAATAAGAGACATAATTACCTATTCAGAAAGGGCTGCATTTATAAGGGTCGTTCTAAGTTACATATTGTAAACAGCCAATTAAATCTTACATGGGAAGGACAAGTACCAGGAGAGTGGTTGGTTCATCACAATGGTTATCTACAGGGGATGTCCTGACCATCAGTGATAATGAGAATGATTATGATATTGATGGTGATAGCGTGATAAATGTGATGATGTGAGTTTATGATGATGCTATTGATCATGGAGATGGTAACGATGATGTTGATGATGGTAGTAACCTTTTCGGACCATCATTCTCAGCTCCACTCCCTTCTTCACGGAGGGGACTCAGGCCACAAAGCGTCTCAGACATGCAGCCCACATCCCCAGTATAGACCTGAGGTGAATAGCAGTTCGTTGATTCTCCACGTAGCATACTTGAGGTGTGCAGTCGTGAGGTGAGACTAACTTGTCCATTCACGGTTCCGACGTCACACACACACACACACACACACACACACACACACACACACACACACACATAACGCTTAGCTCTCTTCCACACACGATCACCCATCTTTTCCATGGTGGTCTTCTCCTCTGAAGTCCTTCCTTGCTCTTATCTACTTCCCATGAGCTGTAGTTGGACTTCGTTTCAAGAGCGGAGGAAACCAGTCACGTATTAGGAAACATTTTCAGATGTGAAACCAACAGCTGTGGTAATGCTTTACCTCTGGGGTTTAGATATGTGTATTTAATCTCTTGCCTGTTTGTTGACACGAAGGTAGATTATTTAGCAAAATACTGAGCTTTATGTTATTCTGATAAATTATTGGTACTGGATAACCTTTAAATATATTAATAGCCAGCAGCAGTGAAGAACAGAATATTCATTAAGAAATTCAGCTGAAGATCTGTAAGTGGAGACTAATTATTTATTATTATATGACAAGATACTGCTACGCTTGTGTCCAAAGAATGTATAATCTGAGAGTTTGAGAGAGAAAAAAAATATGATTGATCGTAACCTGAGTTCGTATCCCGTAACAGAGTGTGGTGTGAGAACACCAGTTGTTATCTGATTCCCTTAAAAGCTATGCATGTCGAGGTGCTGATGCAGCAAAAAGATCATATACATATGATAAGCGTAGGACATAAAATACACATAAAAAGAAACGCCTCGTCACCTCTCAGTGCGTTCATTCAATAAGTCTATACGCCGTAAAGAAAATGGAATCTTAAACCTACACCTTACTAAGCAGTCCAGAAATTTATATTTTACATACGACGCGAAACCTAAGGCAACGAAAGGCCATCTCGATTTAACGATTTTGAATGAACGCCCACGGATTCGCTGTCATCTTTTAACGCGTTAGAAAGTACAACGTCAAGATAACGCAACAAGTCCCTCGTATGTTCATTGGAGGGCGTCGCCTTCGTAGAGGTTACACCAGCAGTCTCTCTACTGCCGTGACTAAGTCCCGAGCCATGAAGCCTGATTTCATCTGTTGCGTTGCATTAGATGTAAACTTCTCCCCGTCGAATTTCACAGACGAGAGGCAAGCCATACGCTCCCCAGAGTGGTCGTTACTGCCTCTAGTATCGTAGCCAATAGGAGATGAACGTTTCCACCAGTGATCATTATTCCACGCCCTGGAGTTGTTGAAGCAGGGATCCGAAGCGCTTCGGAATCATAAACATAGATTCGACTCGCCGTCTGAGGGTCTTACTCCCTGCATGGACCTCTCTTATCACCTGCCATCCATCAGATGCTCGCCAGCAGAAGCATATATGAGTGCCAGTTCAAGGAGGTAATCCGGTAAAATTGCCATCTTAATACACGCCTTTCACTATCCTCGTTGCATAGGTTTTGGCTTTGTCGGAGTTGTGTGCTTGAGGCTTGTTGAAAGTGACTGTACGGAGTAGGTATCATATTTTTTTTCTAATTGTCTTTAGTGAAAATTACAGAATTGATTGACGCGTTTTCAGACAAGACATACACAAAGATTTGCGATACTTGACAGTTTTCCGAGATAGTACGAATTCTCATGTGTCTCTTTTGATGCTTCAACCCTGTCGAAAGGAGACAGGGGATGTAGTTAACATCTTTCAACAGATTTCAAAGAAATTTACTAGGTCTGCGGACACATATTCAAAAAATCTACCCACAAAATATAGTGCAGTTCAGTTGAAAATTCTTAAAGACACTGAAAAATGTTCAACAGTCTTTCTGAAATACTATTTCTCTGAACACTCAGACTTAAGAAATGATTGCATATAAAACTGGACAGAGACAAATGTAATGGCGATAAGAAACACATTTGTATTAGTGACCATCTCGTACAGGAGATACACATTCGTCCTTCCTCCTTCAGCTAGTGGTGAGTGTGACGGTAGCGATGAATTAGCAGCAGCTGAAACAGTTTAATCCCTGGAGGAAATATAGCTGATGGGGTAATTAAGAGTTTTAAATGATGATGGTGGTAGCATTAATAGGGCACGTTTTAAGCAACCTTAGTGAATTCACTGGTGAAAGTCTTGGTAATAACGATAATGAGTAAATATTGATAATAATGATAATAATGACTGTTAATGATGATGATAATGATGATAGTGATAATAATAATGATAATGATAATAATGATGATAGTAATCATAATAATGATAATAATAATAATAATAATAATAATAATGATAATGATAATAATAATAATATGATAATAGTAAGAAGACGAAGAAGAAGAAGAGGAAAAAGAAGAATATTGATAATGATAACAATAATAATGATATGATAATGATAACAATAATAATGATAATAGTACTAGTAATGATGATTATGATGATGATTATCACGGTGGCAACGGAAGGTGTGGTAGGTGAAGCAACAGTAGTACCAACGGTGTGGTGGTTGGTTGGTTGGTTGGTGGTGTAGGTATATTAACTATTATATAAACCTCCAACACTTTCACTCGCACCTGTGACTCAAGGCTGTAATCTGTAACACCCTTCCCTGAATACCAGTTGGCCACGTTTCTCTCCTCTCTGGCGTTCCGTCTCCCTGTTCGACACTCTCTCTCTCTCTCTCTCTCTCTCTCTCTCTCTCTCTCTCTCTCTCTCTCTCTCTCTCTCTCTCTCTCTCTCTCTCTCTCACCCTGGACGCTTACGTCCGGACGCATCCTCTTGCGCCGCTCTTGCGTCGCCCGAGCTTCCATTTTTGGCGGGGTTTGCTCTCCCGTTTTCCTCCAGAATGGAAGTAACAGATGCTGGAGGGGAGAGGTGAGGGAGGAGGTGGTGGGTGAGAGGAGGGTTCATCGCTATGCACGACACGTCCGCGGCGACACAGCGTAGGCCAGAGGTGCTCCCAGCGTCTGCTCCAGAACACGGAAGACTCTGTCTGTCTCTCTGTCTGTCGGCTGGGGTTTAGCAGTGACGTCTTCCTCGGAGGGCGTGTGGAGTTCGTCTCCCCGCTCGTCTTCGTCTGTCGCGCCCGCCGCTTCGTTCGTCGTCAGCCATTCTCTCTCTCTCTCTCTCTCTCTCTCTCTCTCTCTCTCTCTCTCTCTCTCTCTCTCTCTCTCTCTCTCTCTCTCTCTATATATATATATATATATATATATATATATATATATATATATATATATATATATATCCATCTATCTATCTATTTATCTATCTATCTCTCTCTACCCAGTGCGCTCAAGCTGAATTGTATATTCTTAAGGTCACTGTCAGCCACTTTTCGTCTGGTCTCTCTCTCTCTCTCTCTCTCTCTCTCTCTCTCTCTCTCTCTCTCTCTCTCTCTCTCTCTCTCTCTCTCTCTCTCTCTCTCTCTCTCTCTCTCCCCCCTCTTGTCCTCTCTCCTCTCCACACACCACTGGTTTGTGGGCCACATCCTGGCGACCACGTGCTGAGCCACACGTTTCACGGGCCCCGTGCGTCAACAGTCCTCCCTCAGGTACACAAACAGAGCAAACACACACACACACACACACTAGGGTTTCCTCTCCTTCTCCTAGATGGCCAGAGGCCACCACTGGCGCAAATATACCCCGACCATCACCACCACCACACCATCTTCTTCAACGCCATCACCACCACCACACCATCTTCTTCAACACCATCACCACCACCACACCATCTTCTTCAACACCATCACCACCACCACACCATATTCAACACCATCACCACCACCACACCATATTCAACACCATCACCACCACCATCTTCAACACCACCATCACAATCACCACCACACCACCATCTTCAAAACCACCACCACCGCACCATCTTCTTCAAAACCCACAACCACCACCACACCATTTTCTTCAATACCACCACCACCACACCATTTTCTTCAACACCACCATCACCACACCACCATCTTCAACAACACCATCACCACCACCACACTATCTTCAACACCACCACCACCCCATCCTCAACACCATCACCACCACCAACACAGTATCTTCAACACCACCATCACCACCACCACCATCTTCACCACCACCACCGCCATCTTCACCACCACTGCAGCCGACGTCTTCCCAGCAAAGCCACCGAAACAGGCTACTGAAAAAGAAAAATCTAATTTCAGATAAGGCAGTTCAAAGCTTCATTATCTTGCATGGTGGTTGCAACAGTTCTGTTTTATTCAGTTTTTGCAACTTGAAGATTAGTCTCAGTTACCTTTCACTCTCGAGGAAAACTCATCATCTTTACGGAGCAACAGTTTAGTTGAACTCTGGGACTGAAATAAAGACATTGCCATTAACATTATTTTGTTTGCGCTGGACAAGACAAGATCTTCTCTTGTTTTGACCTTGAAGTGAAAAGAAAACAATATATATACGTAGAATTTACATGATTTACAACAGTTGTCCTTCGTACAACAAATAACATCATCATAACCCAGATTTTGATTATTCTGAGTTCACTTCTTTTTAGATGACAAGACAACCATTACACCTTGTAGTTTAGTAGTAGCTCATCGTAGCTGATAATTCCCACAACAAACAAGATGATTCCTGACCTACCCATTGCAACAGACCGGATCATCCCTAGTCCAATCTTGCCCGAAGTAGACTGAATGATGATCATCACAGGTGCCTTTTTGCATGCAAATCATATAATCTTTTATGCGCCTTCAGCAGCAGCAGTAGTAGTGGTTGTTAGCTCGTAAGCACGAGAGGAAGATAGTTGCTGCTCGCACACTGTTCCAACCCGGCTGCTACAATCATAGCCTCAGTTGCTACTGTGGTGAGATGTAGCAATGGGTCGGGATTCGAGGCGATACGTGCTGATTGCTCGTGTGCTGTAGAGCATGTAGTGAGGAGATGAGTTCTCAGAAGCATGTAGTGGTTGAATACATAGTTCCATGTAATAGGTAGTGGTTAGTAGTAGAGTTTTCAGCATCATGTACTGGGTGATTCGAGTTCGCGGTAGCGTATAATGAAAGTATAGGTCTAGGTAGCATTGAAATGGTCACTGGGTTAGCACTAAAGTAGTATACGTAGAGGGGGTGAGTAGATGGTATAAGGTAGCATGTGGTAGGGAATAGATATTGTTCTAAGTGACACTGAATGTGTGCTGGAGTGTTGTAAGGGACGTATCCTGTGTTGAGCGGAGTGTGCCAGGCAGCAAGTGGGAATAAATGAATACCAGGCAGGATAGACTGGACGCTAGATATCCAGGCAACGAAGGAAGACTCAGAAAATAAAGAGAAAATTATCCATCAGATTTTATAAGGCAGTGTTTCGCTGTAATTTTGTTATAATTCCCGGAGCTTTGAAAGCGCGCGCGCGCACACACACACACACACACACACAGAGAGAGAGAGAGAGAGAGAGACTTGCAATTTAGATACAATCATGAAACACGAATAATATTTCTTGTTTCCTTTCTCTGTCTATCGAGCCAGCTATAGCAATGCAGGTGTTGAGTATTCCTCCACTGAGCTCTGCCTTAAACGATCGAAATTCTAACCCTCCAACAGTCAGCGAAGGATGCCCCTCCACCCTCTGTCACCCAGCGTAGAAAAGGAGACCTGGGGCGGGTATTCTTCCTTCTTTAATCATCCAGTGTAGAAAACGAGACACAGGTTGACGTTCTTTCCTTTTTCCATCATCCAGTGTAGAAAACGAGACACGGGTTGAAGTTCTTTCCTTCTTCCATCATCCACTCCAGAAACGGAGACACAGGTTGAGGCTCTTTCCTTCTTCCGTCATCCAGTGTAGAAAACGAGACTCGGGTTGAGGCTCTTTCTTTTTCTTCCCTTTTTCCATCATCCAGTGTAGAAAACGAGACACAGGTTGAGGCTCTTTCCTTCTTCCGTCTTCCGGTGTAGAAAACGAGACTCGGGTTAAGGCTCTTTTTTTTTCTTTCCTTTTTCCATCATCCAGTGTAGAAAACGAGACACGGGTTGAGGCTATTTCCTTCTTCCATCATCCAGTGTAGAAAACGAGACACGGGTTGAGGCTCTTTCCTTACTCCTATCATCCGATGTAGAAAACGAGACTCGGGTTGAGGCTCTCTCCTCCTCGAGTCATCCACTGTTAAGAACGAGACTTATTGGTTCTAGGGTTTCATTCACTCACACCCACAAAAAGAGAAAAGAGAAAGGCCTCACGCTCCTTAAGTTCATAAGTAATGTGGAAAACCCCAGTCCATCCTCGCCTCACCTCAGCTGACGACCTGAACGAGGCAAACACACACACGCTTCTGGTAAACATTGCACTAATCACAAGTTGGTGTTACATTGACTGCTTGTCCATCACCATTGGACTGTGAAGGTAAACATAGAGGATTAGATTTCTTTTTCTTTTTTACTTATATTCTTTCTTAAGAGGTTCCTATTCTTTTTTTAAGAGGTTCCTCTAAGATATTCGGGGATTCCTGCGGTGTGTTAAAAACTGGAAATAATGCTGGAAGTAATTTATTTTTTTTTTAACTTCTTTTCCCCCAATTCAGCAGCTCGTGAAAGGTCGGCAGTGGGGTGAGTGAGTCTCTCTCTCTCTCTCTCTCTCTCTCTCTCTCTCTCTCTCTCTCTCTCTCTCTCTCTCTCTCTCTCTCTCTCTCTCTCTCGCTCATCTTGCCTTTTCAGACAAAATCTCGTTATACATGTTCGTAGGGACGTTACTCTGGCCGTGTATGCCTGCATGTGTGTGTGTGTGTGTGTGTGTGTGTGTGTGTGTGTGTGTGTGTGTTTATGTCTCCTGTTTCTTTGCGCCTGTCTCTCACTGTGTGTCGTCTGAATTTTGTGCGTAATGACTGTGTGACTACGTGAATTAATGAAAGCGATCCCTTGGTCTGTGCATGTTTTTGGGTGTGTATTTCCGAATATGTACGCGTGTGTCTGATGGTAGAACGTATCTTGAAAGCATCATCATTTTAACTTTTTCAGTAGATCTGAATCCACAAGTCAAACAGTATATGTGTCTCTGTCTCTTAGAAGAACAGAACTAAAGAAAAATATACAACTGTGATATATTTCTAACCCGAAATTGGACTGATAAAAACCCTAAAATTATATTGACATCTACACAAAATTATATTGATATATAGATACACGGAGCATAGGAGAAAAACAGGATGTACATCAGAGCAAAAAACTTTCATGACAATCCCCAGACATAACTCACCGTCGCCACGAACGAGGTAAGAGATGATAAATCCAATCCGGGACACTTTCCCTTCGTCTCGGTGCCCTAAAAGAACGCACCGTGAAATTTTTCTCGCTCTTCCAAATTTGCAAGTCGCCCCCCACCCACCCCAGACAGTACTCGATTATTTTCTGTCGCACTGAACTTTCAATCCCCAGATATATGTATTACTGGATTGTTTTCTGTCATAGTGAACTTTTAGTCACTTTAATTACAGTCTGAATCAATGTCATATATTAGGTAGGTAAAAATCTATAATGATCGTTAAGAATGTTATAAATTTTCTGATCATTATTCAGGCATTGAAATCACTTGTTACTCGGTGTAGAATCATATTACTGTATTGTTCTGAATGTATTTAGCGTATCCAATTCTAGATTTTACTGATATTATTGAGAGATTCAATTGATACATATATGTATATATATATATATATATATATATATATATATATATATATATATATATATATATATATATATTTCTTTTTCTTTCTTTCAAACTATTCGCCACTTCCCGCGTTAGCAAGGTAGCGGTATTAACAGAGGATTGGGCCTCTGAGGGAATATCCTCACCTGGCATCGTTCTCTGTTCCTTCTTTTGGAAAAAAAAAAAACGGTAATGAAAATGATAAAAAGAAAACTCACTTCCTCAATAAAGAATAAAGGGAATAAATGAGTTGAACAAATGTTTACAAAATACCTCCACTATTGCCTTCGCTCCTTGAGATTTCTTTTGTATCAAACATGAGCTAGGAAATTTGCTTCACTGTGATTCTCACACACACACACACACCGGCAAATATAATTCATCACTTCACTGGCCATTACCACCGAGATGTGTCAACACTCACACATCGTTGTGATTCCACTGTTTCCACTTTTCTCGGCCAAAGTTCGCGCGAGTGTGTGTGTCTGAGGTCAGACCTCTTGAATAAACCTGCAATAAATGACCATCATCCTGACAGCTCGTTATTATGTCTCCCTCCAAGGAGGGGGAAAATATTTTCACATTGTTTCTTCCTCGTTTTCTTTTTTTTTCATTTTTTCCCCCGCATCAATCAGCACCCCGAACCCTGGTTTAATGAAGATGCTTTTAAAGTGACCCTGTAGGGATAAGAGGAGTGAAGTGATGGATGAAGTGCTGTAATGAATGGGTCTGTCCTTGGTTATTGAATAAATGTATCAAAAAATGTAAGTAAGCTATGCATGTAATAGTACGTTATACTATAATATACAATTGTTTTCGGTGAGGCACATTGTCGCCATGTCCCCTTTTCATCTCGTCATCTCGACCTTTTCTTAACCAAAAAGAGATTTTTAGAATCACCAACAGAAGCTAAATCGTCGAAAATAACTGATTGCATTGTGAATTCGACTTTGAGGTCTATAAGTATTCTGTTGGCAACTCTCTTACTAAGGGAACTGTTTGTAAAATCTAAGAAATATGTTTCGAAGATTAGGCAATTCTTCGCGCAGGTAAAATGAACAAGATTATTGATGAATTCAAATTTTAAAGATTTATTTCTTTTCCTTTAGATTATGTAACACGAACGCATCATTACTGATCATAAACCACCTGAGTAGCATAGCTTAGCATAATAAAAACAAAAGAAAAAAATATAACTACGAAAGTCTTATTGTTTTGGTCGCACGAAGCGTCATGATTTACAGTTTCCAGAGTTCAGAAATGAATACCAAAATCTGTGTGTGATGGAACACATCAGAGAGGCAAGTGATACATACAGACGAATAGGCAAGGGATACATACAGACAAATGAACAAGTGATACATGCAATAGAATATGGTCAAAATATCATATGTATTGATATTCCTTCCTCTGTTTCTCGTCAGTATTTTTTTGTGGTATGATGTTCCCACCATTGTATTCTATTCTTGATATTTGTTGTTCACGTTATATATGTATCGAAAAGTAACGAAAGATTCTATGATTTTTGCAGATGCCAAGATGCGAGTGTCGTCTCCCTTGCCAGGTAAGATTATGTCATTATGTCACACACACACACACACACACACACACACACACACACACACACACACACACACACACACGGACCTCCGTTATGTCGTGCTTTGAGTTACTGACTATGAGTCAGCACGGGGCGCATGGGTTCGAATCCTGGGCGCAGCAGTAAGCTTTCACCCAACCCAGGTGTTCGTCCTTACCTTGGGGCTGGTCGATAAATAGGTAGCCTGGCTTGGGCTGGCATGTGTACGTGTGCTTATATACACACAGGAGTGAAGATATGATACATATATTCAAGATTAAGATCGACAGATCGCAAAAAAATATTAAGCCATCGAAATGATATGATTGCATCTCAAACCTAACTATAAATTGACTGTGACAGGATGTAAGATAATAAGCTACGAGATATTATGGGCTAGCGATAATTCATTTATAAATGAAAAAAAGATATTATGGTAGGATAGAGTGAGGAAAATAGACAAATTTCTTCTTAATGTATTTATTTCTTAGTTAATTTTACTTTATTAGTTCTCACATATTTTCCTACGAGTGAAAAAAAAAAATCGTGGAAAACAAGAATAGAAAATAAAAATTGTATTCGTGTTGGATCATATGCATCTTAAAGATGAGGGCTTTATCATCAAAAGGGTTAGAAAGGCATGGAGGTGACGCAGGGAGAAATGTGAAAGGGTTATGTTGAATTTCTTTATCAAATGTAGATCTTCATACGCGAGCGCACCCTCTAGTCTAGAGACAGAAAAAGGCAGTTTTCTCGTTCCGATTGCCACTGGCTGTTTGAAATTACAAACTGCTGCCGCACAGGAGGAAATGGGATTTAACATGTTAATATGTGATCACGGAGCTACCGCATTGGGAGCAGCGGAATTAACCTGTTAGAATGAGATCATAGGGCAGTGCGCGTCACTAAGAGGCGACCATTAACATGGCGCTGGACACAGCAGGAGGGCAGAAATGTGAAGGGTGTAGCGAGAAGTAAAAACATGGATGCTTAAGAGAAAGGTTTTAGCTGAAGGAGAAGGAGGCGAGTACAGACGGTGGGTTGAGTACATTTTCTTTTTCTTTTTTTTTTTCCTGAAGAAGAATATGAGTGAGTGAGACATTAGCGAATCCTGAATATTCATCCTTAGAAAGATTTACTCATCTAGTTTCAGAAAGGGTATAGGTCATTTGATTGTTCTACACAATTTGACCCGAGGAACACCCGCAGACTGAAGATGTCATATGCGAAACATAGGGATGGATAACTCTCTACTGTACTGTTGAAATCACCAGTGTATCATCTGGTATGTTTCGGTTATCGTGATAAAGGCGTCGATGAAATTTGGACTTATAACACTGAAGGTGGGAGGGTTTTCAGTGCTTCTCGTCATGAATCATTGTAAACGGGGGAAGATAAATTGCTGGAACTAAGGCTTCGTTATTCAGTTAAGAGGCAATGTGGATCGATGGAGGGGGAAGCACTAATTGTTCAAGATGATGAGAGTTACAGAGGAAGCGTAAGTCGATCTCTATTTACAAAAGGAAACATAATTTGGTATAGAAGAGGCGCCATAGATGAATCGGTCTTTCTCAGGAAGTATAAATTGGTCTTGGCGAAGGGGTAAGTAAGAGTACATAATTAGGTCTGGTTCGAGGAAGCATAAAATGGGCTCTAAGAGGAAGCACAAATTGGATTACTAACCAAGATATGTTCTTCTGGGGGATACATGCCCCGACCTACGAGGTCATACGTCAACTGGTGTGGTCAGGGAAACAAGGATCAGTCTGGAAAGGGAAGGGGATATTGGTCAGACAGGGTAGAAATGAACCGCTCGATCAACACGATACAGTGCGGTTAGCCAAAGACAGAAGAGTATGAACAATTGAAGTCACCTGTTTTCGGAAGCCATGTTAAGATACTTAAGAATCATAGAATGAAAAAGATATATTGAAAAAATAATGCTGGGGGCAAATGCAAAATTAAACAACAGGAAAACGAGCTTTACATAAATCTGATGGATCATTTTCTACAAATCACCACTGATGGTTATTTTCTGTCTGTCCTTATCATCATTATTTTCATTGGTATCATTAGTAGTAATAGTAGCAGTAAGGTGTAGCATGTATAGTTTATTATTTATATTTCTTCTATATTCCTCTTTCCTTACAAGTAAGTGAGGTTTCATATTCACAACAGAGTTTTGAATGCCTACCGATCTTAAATTTCATCTTTTTCTTGCAGATAGGAAATTGAAAATTATATCCAAGCTTATTGAAAGGTATTCAAGCTGATAAGAAAGGTATCCAAGCTGATAAGAAAGGTATCCAAGCTTGTAGAAACAGATGTATAAGCTTATCAAACTGGCTCAGGTAATCGATGATGAACATCTCAACTTTCCTTTTTGCTTCCCAGAAGACTTGAGTAAGAGAAACCGTACATTACACCACACGAATGTGGCGCTTGTGCTGGTGTTAGGGTGATGCTGGTGATGATGGTGATGTTGGTGACGTTGGAGATGTTGGTGGTGGTGTTGGTGATGATGGTGAAGTTGGCAGAGATGTTGATGGTGGTGTTGGTGATGATGGTGACGTTGGCGGAGACGTTGATGGCGCAGCTGATGGTGATGGTAGTGTTCATGGCAATGATGATGGTAGTTGTCGTAATGATGGTGATGGTTGTACTCCCTGGAAAATCCCCCTTCCACCAGTATGTCGACAACTTGCATGAAAATGGTAGAGGCTTGAATATACATATATTCCGTCGAGCATCAATCCCCCCCACATCCGTAACTTCTGAGAAATTACTTTGACACTGAAACCAGTTGATGTTTTCTCTTTTTTTTTTCCCTCCCCGTCCATGTTCAGGAGTTTCATGTTCAGATACTTTACAAAGTACACCTCATGACGGCTCAGCATCAGGCGCTGCCGAACTCCTTGGGATAGAGTCGCTAGCTGAGTCCGGTTGAAAGAGCAGAATGACCCTTAGTTTACGTGAGCGTAGAGGTACTTCTGTTACATGGTACGTTTTGTCTTTACCTCCACCCTGACCAGACTGGGAGACCCTCCACGCTTCGTAACGTCCACACACACACTCTTGATAACTGTCATTATATTAGGTTTTATACCTCTATATGCTCGTATTTCCTCGGTTCCGCACAGCCTGAGTGAGTAAAGACGATTCTTCAAGGTTATTTGTGGAGTAAATGACCCGGGGACGGCAGTACTTCCACATTCGTCATGTGCTGTGGTTGGATTTACTAGACATGTAAGAGTTGATTTTCTGGTATGTTTGGCAAGTGGTCATCGGTACGTCAGGCAGCGGGACCTGTGACCGCCCCCTCAGATGGCGAGTGTTGGGTGAAAACGCCCAACTTTCTTAACGAAGAATGTCGTCCCTATGATTCTCTCGCTACTCTCGCTGAATTGTGTTCGCTTCAGCCTCTTGGTGGAGACTGATGGCTTCTTGGTTGATAACCAGAGACTTCGAAGTGGGTATAAGGGATAGAAGGACCATCGCTGGCTGACCATGGACACACAGCCTTGGATTTAAACGACTGGATTTTTTTCCCCTATTCGATGCAGATGGATGAAGAACTCCTTGCTTACCCGTATCAATGAAGACCATGCAAGTGTATGAGAGTATGTCTCCGACCGAGTTATACCATACGCTGATGGTATCAGCCTATGTGTAAAAAAAAAAAAACCCAAGCTGATTGTGACACAGATTGCTGACTATGGTGGTTACGAACTCTGCGCAAGACTCAGTCAGTGTAAGACACGGAAGACAAGCATCTCACCTCGTGATTGCCCTCAGTCCAACAAGAGAAAAAAGACCTGAACACGATGGGGGGATAACTTTACAGTAAAGCAGCACACAGTCAGGACAGAGCACACACACACACACACACACACACACACACACACACACACACACACTCACACACACACTCTCTCTCTCTCTCTCTCTCTCTCTCTCTCTCTCTCTCTCTCTCTCTCTCTCTCTCTCTCTCTCTCTCTCTCTCTCTCTCTCTCCCCTATAAAATCTGACTGAGAACGCCTCGCTGTATGCTAGTCAAAATATGCAGTTACCGCCTTGAGCACGTCCTTATCAGGGCATTGGACCTAAACACGTCCTTAATCAAAGTACATAAAATCACACGTGCGCTGCCAAATACGAAGACCTTACAGACCACCTGGCCAACACCATCCCAGCAGTCTTGTGTTGCATTACGAGAGCAGGCGACTGCGTTTTGAGCTCGGGAGTCCCCGTACCCATGGCCCGTCTCCCGCAGCGACGGTTCTAAACCCGTGGCTAATGCACCTGTGGGACACCCCGACCCTCTCCTGACGGTGACGTCTGCAGAAGGGTGACGGCCTCGTCATGGTGCGGCGAAATCCACGATGGGTCTCTGCAAGGTCTTGAACTCCGTCGATGGTCTTGGAAAGAAAGAACTTTCAAAATGTGATTTTTTTTTTTTTGCGCAAGCTAGTTTTTTTTTTTTCACCCCCTTTGCATACTCGGTGTGTGAGGGGCAGGGGAAAAAAAGGGCTTGATAGCCTGAACCGCGTTAGACGGCAGGCCATAAAAGCAGATTTGGCAGTCGTACCCTAATGCTGGACTTCGAGACCCACAAAAGCACCAGGAGTGTTGGTTGCGAATGGTCTTCCCCCTTGATGAAGCCGTCACGTTTTTATTCGTCTCTGTTCGCGTGTTTGCGTCCATATGTGTGTGTGTGTGTGTGTGTGTGTGTGTGTGTGTGTGTGTGTGTGTGTGTATACACTGTATGTGCATCCTTGCGTCAATGCATGGGCGCTTTTATATTCTCTCCTACGGTCGTTTTAACGTAAAAGCCGGTGTTTTGGTGAAACCCCGACGAACATCACATAATGCTGGTTGATGAATGGATAGATAAAGTGAGGTAATAGGTAGATATGTTGTTGACTCAGTGAACGAGAGTAAACGTGTATTCAAACGCAGTTCCTCTTGCGTACAGTGAGTCACTCTGGGAGTAGTCATTCTTAAAGAGAACCTGCTTATTTGCATATCATTATGGTTGGAAGTTGACCAGATGAACACCTTGTACTGGGGCAAATTACTATTATTTTTTTTTTTATCTGTCCCAACACCTTAAGAACAAACGAATATATCATACTAATTTAATCTACAAAAAGTTTCAGTCTACTGGGACAAATTATTATTATTACTTTTTTCTATCATACGCTTCAAGAGGCAACAAATATATCATGCTAATTTGATATACAAAAAGGTTCATTGTACCTTAAAAATGCCCATCTCCTCCAGGCAGAGCAAAGGTTTAATGAGATTAATCATAGGTAAAGCTTGGTTCTTTTAGAAGTCTGTATAGGAAAGATTTCCTTGCGAATTTATGTGTGGTACTTTGTTCAGTGTTATCTGTGTACAATTTATGTATGGCTCGTTGTTCAGCGTTATCTGTGTACAATTTATGTGTGGTACTTTGTTCAGTGTTATCTGGGTACAATTTATGTATGGCTCGTTGTTCAGTGTTATCTGTGTACAATTTATGTGTGGCTCGTTGTTCAGTGTTATTTGTGTACAATTTATGTGTGGTACGTTGTTCAGTATTATCTCTGTACTATTTATGTATGGCTCGTTGTTCAGTGTTATCTCTGTACAATTTATGTGTGGCTCGTTGTTCAGCGTTACCTCTGTACTCGTATGGATCCTGCCCAGTTGAAGATCTGGTTGACCGTAAACCATGGATGTCGACACAGTGGGTCATCTATGCAGACTTCACTTGGAAAGAGTACATTCCCATTGCCCTCTTGGACTGACAGATCAGCGGGCTGAGACTGAAGAAGTTATACAGTGAATAACAATCAAGAAGAAAACAATGTACTCCAAGATTTCTGACATTTAATTGCATACTTTTAAGAAAATTAATCAAGGTACATTTAGTATTCCGATCGCATCTCCAAAGAGCAAAATGCCTCCATCCTCTTACCCCCAGCGTGGATCTAGGTCTGAACTTCAAATGGCAGACCGTAAACACAGATAACCACCGCCCTAGCAAGGGTGTCCGACAGATTGAGATTCTAGACGGCAAGGAGGAGGACAGGCCATGCGCACATCCTGCCTTCACGTCCAGACTTGTGAGGGCCCAGCACCCGGCTCAGCAACGGTATCTTAGCCAGGTTTTTAGGCCAGACTGATATGGGTGTGTGTGTGTGTGTGTGTGTGTGTGTGTGTGTGTGTGTGTCCCGTTAAGTTTTGTTAATGAATGGTTGAGGTGTCTGAATGAACTGGGGCAGCGATGTGAGTCCTGGTGATGTGATGTAGGTAAGTTTAACTCGTTAGTAAGTGATAACTAAACCTCTTGCAAGTTTTTATTTATTTTGTCTTTTACGTATCCATGAGAATTCAGGTAAATATTTACCCAAGACGTATATATAATTCAGGTGTTAACAATGCGCCTAATTTCCAGCGATGACTGATTTACGTACGTGTTAAAAACACGCTTTAGGAAGATGATAATGATAATACTCAGAAGAAATATGCTTAAAAGAAAAAGGTGAACCGCAAAATTGGTGACGAAAAGGATCACCCATTTGAAACAAAAGGCAAAACAAAAATCCACTCCAGTGATAACATCGAATGATTATCACACCGGCAAATGAAAAAAAAAAAATCTCAGGCAAAAAATGTATTTATCTACGTCAGAGTCGAGGAAGGAAAAAAACAAATGGAGTTACCACCAGCCTTAGGTTCAGGAGCCAGTTACTCCGGCCAAACTCAGAAGGCGAACTGCCCCCAGAAGCAGCTCCTGAAGGTCAGACGAGGGGCTCACAAACTAGTCCCTTTTGACCACCTGTTGGCACCGGGACATGCCAGATCTGATATCATGTCCCGTTTCTATGGAAAATGTTCAGAGACGATGCCTTATTTATATATATATATATATATATATATATATATATATATATATATATATATATATATATATATATATATATATTGGAAAGGCTCACAATTTTGCGCGTGATCAAGTATATTCCTATGAGTCCACGGGGAAAATGAAACACGATAAGTGTTTCATTTTCTCCGTGGACTCATAGGTATATATATATATATATATATATATATATATATATATATATATATATATATATATATATATATATATATATTCATACTATTCGCCATTTCTCGCATTAGCGAGGTAGCGTTAAGAACAGAGGACTAAGCCTAAGAGGGAAAATCCTCACTTGGCCCCTTCTCTGTTCCTTCTTTTGGAAAATTAAAAACAGGAGGGGAGGATTTCTTTTTCATTCTGGTTTGGTTAGTTTTTAAGTTCCAAAAGCGTACATACTCCTGGCTGGAAGCTATCAGTCGTTTGGATGGATTTATTAATTTTCGTTCGCTCGTTCATTGTAAAAATGAAAATAACAAGGAGGCGTTTCACTGAGGCAAATCGCTGTTCTTTGTCAAGTTAAACTTCTTCTTTTTTCAGACAACCCATTCGTTGGCCAGGCAGGCCTCCTGTTGTCTGTCTTTCTCATGTAAACTCATGTAAACTCATGTATAGCGTAGATTAACATCATATGCATTGGTTCTTTTTATATGAATGCTGTGTGTGTGTGTGTGTGTGTGTGTGTGTGTGTGTGTGATTGACATCATATGCATTGGTTCTTTTTATATGAATGCTGTGTGTGTGTGTGTGTGTGTGTGTGTGTGTGTGTGGACATTCTAATCTGGTAAGAGTCCACTGTCGACATCTCACAACTCTCTTTTTATTATACGTTGTCACAGTACTAAAGGGAATTAACAGGACATACATATATGTAAACCCTAATTAATTATGTAACCTTACGACCTCCCCCTTTTATGGTGCTCCTGCAACATCAAGGCTGCGCCCCGATCAGCAGTAGAGTAACGATGGTCTCATTCGGAGCAAGAATGTTTTCGACGAGGCTGTACTCCTTTTCGTCCATCAGCGATGATGAAGCCTCGCGTAACGGTACTTTTAACTTGTTGTGGAACCAGATGCAGATGGAGTCTGGTATATATATATATATATATATATATATATATATATATATATATATATATATATATATATATATATATACACACACACACACACACACACACACACACACGTGTCAGCTGGTCACAGTTCGACATTGAAGCATGACACTAATATCAGAAGTGGAATAATTTCAACAAGTAAACATATGATGGGGAGTGTGTCTGAAGTCAGCATACCTGATGAGTCCAAATCATCATCACCACCAGGTTCCTGAGGTACGAGTCTTAGGATTCGACCGCACTCAGTCCACGATGTATATGTTCCAGTCGTATACAAGAAACCAACTGTCCATCGACAACCCCCCTTTTACCGTCCATGGCGGATGTCGGAGGGAACAATTTACACCTCCCTGTGATATTCATCCTCTTCTCCAACCCACCTCTATACTTCTCCCATGTATTCCTCTTTCCCTACTCTTCCTCACCCTTCCTCACTCTATCCCATTCCTCTTTTGTTTTCTTTAACGTAGTCCCAGTTCTTCTGCACCTCACATCACCTCGTCCTATGGGGGTCGTACAACTCCTTTGCGACAATTTTGTTCCAAGGGTCTTGGCCAGCCACGCTCCGACCGTTCCTAAATGCTGCTGCTGCTTCTCTCTCTCTCTCTCTCTCTCTCTCTCTCTCTCTCTCTCTCTCTCTCTCTCTCTCTCTCTCTCTCTCTCTCTCTCTCTCCCCATGCAGATCCAGAGGACGTGGCCCTCCATTTCGCTTCTTGATCTTGTGAACGACGTGAGAAGTATCACTTCTCTGTATACAACTTGCAAAAGAATATTTCGAACGCCATCCGGCGTGTCACACAGATCAGTTTGCTCTGATTTGTATACACAGAGGACGACCGGGGAGAACAAGCAACTTTGCCAGCTTACGTAACAAGCTGTACACGCCACCAGCGCAGACGGTTGCAAAAAAGCTCACATGTCACAAATTTGTTACAAATTCGTCTTGATCTTCAGAGGTTTGAAATGAATATCTTGAGAATACAAAAAGATAGCTGAGCCGACCCATTGTGAAATGTTACTGGGGAAATTTCGATTCTGGTGGCTATTTTTTTTTTCTTTTTTTTTTATGGTCTTGTTCGCCCAGTTGGTGGGTATTGCTTGGCACTTTATGATTCAGCCAACGTCTGTCTGGACAAAGTCTGCCTGCGTTGAGCATTCCATTGCCTTCTTTATGAAGATAGTTGCACGAACAGGAATTCATCTCAAATGATAATTGAATATGATCGTGTCCTTTAAGGTATTTTAATAAACTAGAAGTAACTCAATAAGCAGAGATTCGTATAGAATCTAAAATGGTTTATATATAAGTAGTTTTAACAGGATAAATAAAATTATGACACTGTATAGAAATCTATTTGAAATTAGGATACAGGGTAATCCTGTAGTTCTTTACGGCGCTCGGTAAGTTAGATTCGAACTCGTCAGTTATAATGTTCGGCGTCGTAAAACCTTAATCAGCAATATGAATATTAATGATTGTGTTAATAGCTTATTAGCATAGGGATGTATCCATGAAATTCTAACGCGACCTTACGCAATATTAAACGCGATTTATTTCTCGCATCGCCGCACGAAGCTTGCAGCGCCCCCGATGCAATGTTAGGTCGTGAGTTAGGCATACCTTCTCATTAAACGGCCCAAGGATTAGTGAGGGTTCCTCCTCATTATACTCATCACGATGAGTGAGGGACACTCATGTCTTACCAGCGGCTGAAGTTCTTTAAGCCACATGGGAGAAATGAAGTTACTGGTTCATCCATGCATAATCAGTAATACAACTACACACTCTGCATATATATATATATATATATATATATATATATATATATATATATATATATATATATATATATATACACACAGGTCGGGGTAACACCAAGTCAAAAATGTTACCTAAGGTATCTCGGCCTCTAATCAACTTCATAAAAGTATATCTACTTTTTATTAGTATTTGTTTTCACCCGCCCGTATTGCAGGGTGTCATTTTGATAGCTAAGATGTGCAACAGGCACCTCAGGGTCTGCCTGTCATACCATTTGGCATAGTTCTGCCACAGACGTTGTGTTCTCCTAATTAGGTTAAATTCTATGCTTTGTACTTGTGTTAGAATCAGTGTTTTCTACATGAGTTAAAGTTCAGTACTCTCTACATATGCCAGTATAGAAATGAAAAGAATCGGACCCTCTTTGACATTCCAACACTCCACTCACTTAGCGAGACATCGTCTCACGCAGCATCTGATTCTTTTTCTCTGTGGCGAAAATAGAGTTGTCTTTCATCCAGCTCCCTGTGGTGTTAGTGTCGCTTCTCTCACTCAGTCTCAGACACAGACATTTTGCTTGCTATTGAGTTTGACATCTACAACACGGAAGAAGAAAAGGACTCTGATGTATCTGTTGGCTTCCGTGCAAGGACGAAGTTCCTGTTTAGGCTAAAGAATATTAAAGAATGAATTAGTGAACGAGAAGGATTAAGCATGTAGACAAATGCGCGACTAACGCGCACCCGCCAGCAAGCTTGCAGAAAGCACACACACACACACACACACACACACACACACACACACACACACACACACACACACACACAACACACATACCTTTACCTCCCTGCCCCAGACCCTCCTTCTATGGGGCTCCTGCAGCGCTCAGGGATCCAGCCACGTTCACTGAGCGAGACCGCAGGATGGGAAGCAAGTTGATTGGTTGATGGATGCATAGAAGAGATGACGTGCAAGTGGAGTGAGGCAGTGAGGACCTTAGTACCTCCACCACCCAGGGACGAGAGAGTACGCGGGAATGACAGACGACAGAAGACCTGGTGGTCTGTTGACGAGAGTATCTCCCAGAAGACAGGAACTGACCCCTACATTCGTACTCTGTATAGATGAGACAGGAGAGTGAAGTAGTAATTGGAAGGACAGATTAGAGAGGTCCTGATGGTCTGCGACGAGGTTGAATGCTAGAGGACAGTAAAGGGAACCTACTTTCCGTGGAGATATACAGCCAGATCAGTTAGATAGGAGGTGGTGGATGTAGAGCAACAAACACTCAAGTGTTCGAAACTCGAGCAAATTTTTGTGTGTGTGAAGAGGGAGGCTGCTCGTCACAGCGTCCAGAGGCATTAAATGGTTCTAGAATCTGTTCTCGATCACTTCTTGGGAAGGCAAAGAATGCCTTCGGAACTCGTGCATGTATCTGGATCGTGTGTCTTTTGATGGACTCTGTCGAACCCATTTCGTATACTGTGCCCATTTAAATCTTCAGGTCTCTAAACTAGTTTGATGATGCCAACAATGAGCAGTTCCTCGAAGGATGCGAAGATAGAACACCCAAAGGCCGTAACATGAAACTAAGCAAAAAAAAAAAAAAATAGAAAAATAACATCATAGTAAAGTTATCTGTTTTGGATTATTAATGTCCTAGTGTGAAAATAACATGTATATTGCTGTGAGCTTCGGTAAAGTCATCAATCTTTCATTAATCAATAAGTAATTTCTCTTATGATAAATCATCAACAAGTTCAGATAAATTTCTTCATTGACTGGTGGCTTAAACGATTCTAACATACGAACAAGACTTTCGGACATGTGAGCCCACACGATTTTCGACTTCTTTTTTTTTTTTATAATTTCCATCAGAGAACTGTGAGGATAAGTCTCGTGTCTCGCCCTCACCTGCTCACTAGCATGTCGAGAAATTCGTGATCTTTTCTGTACATGTGAAGTTTACTGGGGACGACGGAGGGCCGAAAGACTTGAGCATTTGAATAAAGAAGGACAGTAGAAACACATCAATATCATAGACTCCAGTACCTACCATTCTTGAGACCATGTTTACAGAGGCAAACAGTAATCCTTTCTGTAACTTGCAACACAAATCTTTTTACTTGTTTTCATTTTTTCATCGATACTTAGTGTTTGAAACCCAGGCCATTCTGACTTTTAGGCTTCACTTTGATGCTTAGAAACTACGAATATTTTGTGTCTCTTCTCTCATATTCTGGCCGAAATAGCACGGCCAGAAGTATGCCTCATTGGAAGCCATGTCAGTTGCCACTGGTGAAAATAATGATCGAGTTTATTTAATGGTAAAAAAAAATTAGAAAATAAGAAGGGGATTAATTTAAGCCCCTCGTGTGTCTGTCCACTCGATTTTCAAAAGAAGAAACCATATTATAGGAAGTAGAGGAAGTCGAGAGAAGAGAGAATTGCTTTGCTTTCCTGCACAAGAAAAAGAGGAGATATCGTAAAGGTCTGTCACTGTTGCTTGCTGGTCTCCACACACAAACTATAGGATGCTGAAGCCAGACGTGTGCCACGAGACGATGTCTTACAGACTGGGATGGACACAGACATCTTACTAGAGTCGTGGCCAAGAGGAGAGATGGCAGTGTGAGTGGATTCGTTAGCCTGAAGAGAAACGTGAATGATAACGAAGCGATCAAGTGTTGTGGAAGAGTTTCTGTCGCTTCAGTAAACTGGATGAAACTTCATAATACCAGGTGAAGTAAGGGACTGTGAGCACTCGTCCCAAACTGTGCACCGTTAGCGATATATGTTCGTTCCTCTTTTTTCGTCTCAGTGTTAATGTTAGACATCTGAAACCTCTGATAATCATCTGTTCTCTTCAGTCTGAGCTCATAATAGGCCTGAGTATGCCTGGCTGGTCAAGTCGTCGAGCGGATAAAGCGCTGACACAGAGAGTAATATGGAGATTATCTGATCTTAGGAGAATGACTGATTCAGGAAAATGTTTTGAGTCAGGAGAAAGACTGACTGGTTCAGGATGATATCAGACTCAGGAGAATGGCTGATTCAGGAGAATGTCTGAGTCAGGAAGATGTTGGCGAGTCAGGAGAGTGTCTTGAGTCAGGAGACCATCACGATGTTTCGATAAAAGAAGAAAAAAAAAGGAATGGTACTCGTTGCATGTCTCAGAAGATGGAACTTGGTCGAGACATTTACCAGCGCTTGTGAGGAAGGTACTTAATAGGCATACCAACCATTCCAGGTCTTATGTTTACAATGACTAGGTGTTCGTTGTCAGATATGATCGTGAGGGTCTCGAGAGGCAGACAGCCAGAACTTTTGCCAGCGACCGTACGTGGAAGTGAAGGTAATTGATAATGTAGTTTCGGGACCTTTTATTTATATTGGAATGATTTCTAACCTCTGGGACCTCTTTGCAATTCATTCGGTGGGTCAGGTCAAGCATACTGATGGAATATCTTTTTGTCGACAACCAATTACTCTTTAACCTCAAACGACATTTGCAATCGTTGAGAAAAATAGAACGAATTTCATTTTTTTTTTTCACATTGTAAGATTAAGTATTCATTTAGCGCATGACAAATATGTAGGGCTTATACTAAATAAGACTCACACACATATACTCCCTGAACAAAAAACGAGCTAAACACATAAGTCACTCGAGTATTTAACGCTGAACTTGAGTGACAGATTCAGTGTCGTTAATCCCCCAACAGAGATCTCAACACCAGATATGAAGGCATCAGCGATTCAGCTTTGCATACGAATCTTGGAACAAAACGATCGTACATATATTTCATTGAGGTTCGGAGTCTCCTTCACAAGGGTTTAACTTCACGTGAGTGTCGGAACGAGGCAACGATCTTTTAATCCACCAGGTAACTAATTAATACAAGAGTTTTTACATTTTTTTTTTCTCCTCCTGGCGTCTTGCTCTTCGATAGATCCTCGTTCCACCGCCGTGTGACTACGATTAGAATAACGTTGAAGATTTCTGCCTCAGGACAACGTGGAAAATTATATAGACTCTTAAAACCGCGCGATCGATCAAGAAGTGAGGAAAATGCTTGGCAGTGTTTCACTAAATGGAGTCAGGTGACATACCAGGCAAAGGTCAGTTGATCCTCAGTACCTGTGGGATCGTCTGGGACTCCCACGGCAAGCTAAGCTCCGCGTTGACTCCCACGGCAAGCTAAGCTCCGCGTTGAATCCCACGGCAAGCTAAGCTTCGCGTTGACTCCCACGGCAAGCTAAGCTTCGCGTTGAGTCCCACGGCAAGCTAAGCTCCGCGTTGAATCCCACGGCAAGCTAAGCTTCGCGTTGAGTCCCACGGCAAGCTAAGCTTCGCGTTGAGTCCCACGGCAAGCTAAGCTCCGCGTTGAATCCCACGGCAAGCTAAGCTTCGCGTTGAGCACCCTCCTTAATGTAATATATAAACATTTCACTGAACACGATAATCAGAAACATTCTTCATGAATATCGTATACACATATAAACGTACTCCTGAATATTGTTTGTATACACATATAAACATCCCCCTGAATATTGTTTGTATACACATATAAACATCCTCCTGAATATTGTTTGTATACACATATAAACATCCTCCTGAACATTGTATGTAAATATCTCCCCTTAACACTAACGGTAAACATCCTCCTTCTGATTTATATATATACATACGTATCTGAAGATTTCGTATGTGCATATCTTCCTAAACATTACATCATAAACATCTCCCTGATCATTATAAGTAGACTTTATAAGTATCTTTATATAAACACTTTCCTAACAGTGTCTTGAACACTTTACAAACATTTCCTGGACACCATTTATAAAAGAACATAGAACTCATATATATATATATATATATATATATATATATATATATATATATATATATATATATATATATATATATATATATATATATATATACATACCTATATGTATAGGTATGATTATATGTGCGTGTGTGGACGTATATGTATATACATGTGTATGTGGGTGGGTTGGGCCATTCTTTCGTCTGTTTCCTTGCGCTACCTCGCTAACGCGGGAGACAGCGACAGAGTATAATAAAAAGAATATAATATATTGTAAAGCTGTGTAGATCATTTTCTTGTTGTTATGTCATATGTAGATAAGAGCAGTTACATGTTAAAAGTTCCATTGTTTCCTTGTGAAAATTACTTAAGATTTAATTCCTTGTATGATGGGTACGTTTTCTTCTTCTTCTTCTTCTTCTTATCATTATTATTATTATTATTATTATTATTATTATTATTATGTTTATCATTTTTATTATAATTATTATGATTATTATTATTATTATTAGTAGTAGTAGTAATAGTAGTATTTTCATGGTTACAAGAACATCATCTTGCAATCTTTTGAAGAATGTTTTGTTATCACAAGGTAGATCCTACTTCAACTAAAATCGCCATATTTTTCTTGTCGTGTGTATATCTTGTCACACCGAAAGCAGCACTCATTCTTCCTTCTGCTGTTACGTTGTGAATTGTTTTTGTCATATATTTTTTCGTCTTAGTGTTATGCAAAATGTATTTTCCTTCGTACAGAGGCATTTTTTTTTTTTAATCTTAACATTAGTTTTTGCCTTTTTGTCTAAGTAATGTGGATTATTCTATTTCCTAATGCTATGGAAGATGTATTTTCCTCATTGCTGTTTAAAGGTAAATTTTCATAGTGTTGTGTAAGGTATATTTTCCCTAGTGTTGTGGAGGGTGTATTTTCCCCTTAGTGCTGTGGAGGTGTATTATCCCCTAGTGCTGTGTAAGGTGTATTTTCCCCACTGCTGTGGAAGGTGTATTTTCCTTAGTGCTGTGGTAGGTGTATTTTCCCTAGTACTGTGGAAGGTGTATTTTCCTTAGTGCTGTGGAAGGTATATTTTCCCTAGTGTTGTGGAAGGTGTATTTTCCCTAGTGTTGTGGAAGGTGTATTATACCCTAGTGCAGTGGAGGGTGTATTATCCCCGCTGCTGTGGTGGGTGTATTTTCCCCTGTACTGTGGAAGGTGTATTATCTTCAGTACTGTAGAGGGTGTATTGCCCCCGATGCTGTGGTGGGTCCGTTCTGTCCTGTGGTGATTCTGGAGAACGCCAGCAGGAGGAACCCAGCTCATATGTATGTTTGCCATCTTGGCCTCGTCTCCGCTGCTGCCGACGCTGACGCCTGCCACCGCCATGGCTACCTGACCTGACCCCATTCATGCGGGATTGCACGTACGAGCAGGGACTCTGACACACACACACACACACTCACACACACAAACACAAACACACACACACACACACACACACACACACACACACACACACACACACACACTTTCGTGTACACGAAAGGCTTTAAGTATACACATAGATCCTCTGGTGTATTCGTATACCTTTTAGATGTACACATTAAGCCTTCGATGTACACATTGAGCCTCTGGTGTACATACATAGCCTGACATGTATACTTGGACCCTTTAGTGTACACGTAGAGCCACTTGCGTACAGACAGATCCTTTCGTACAGGTAAATACAGTTACTGGCGTATATATAGAGCCTTTGTTTCAAACACAGAGCCTGTAACGTCCACAGCGACCCTCTGGTTTAGACACAGATCCCCTCTCGTACACACAAACATTCTCTGGCGTACATATAGAGCTCGTGGACGTAGTATACACAGACAAGCGGAGCCGTAAACGAAGCCTTTAACGCACATAACCTTTAGAAAGTATGCGCTCACATCCCTTGGTGTATATACTCAGGTTGTGATGTCTGCACAGGCATCTGGCGCACACGGAAGCTTCATCTTTCTTGACGAAGACCTTCTGGTGTGCACTTAGGCTAAGAGGGACAGATAGCCTTCAGTAAAGGCTAAAGGGGACGTCAGCTTCCTCACTTCGTTCGTCCAGTGGCCAGAAATCCTTTCGCATGAAGTGTGTTCTTCATGCGAATGGAAGTTTTTTTTAGAGGAAAAAATTATACATAAAGAAGATAACAGAAGCAGATAACAGTGAAGATCAGAACCGTCTCTCTTCCAGTGATTTGTTGACTGTAGTCCAAAGGTTGGAGAAAAGATTTACTCACAGCCGTGTAGATTTTAAGACCAATTTTCTCAGCCGTTCTTATCTCGATCCTCTTCCAAGACTGCTCATATGATGACTCAAAATAATAGGTTGATGAATGGTTAACCTTGTCAAAATGAAAGATTTATTTTCTTTTCATTACCTCTTTTTTTCAACCCCATTCGTCCGGACTTTCACCCACGAAGACAAATGCCGTTCACTAACCTTTCTGATTTTGACCTAAATCATTTGTAGTTTCGAAGCTCCGAGGCGCACTTGGGGGTTCAGAGGCAAATTGAATTAGCATCAGCATTTCATTAAGCTTTTAGGAACCGTAATCCATAGAGGGAGGCATTTCAAACGCTCTGGCCAAACAAGTAGTATGCTAATATAATCTAAGACCACATCAGATTACCCTCTTGATACACCTGTTAGATATGCTGGCTGGGATCAGCTCGTCTCGAGATCCTCAAGGAGAAAAGAAGGAGAGAAATTGAAACGTAAATCATGTATCCTTTGTGCATACGTTCTGGGATAAGTATCAAGAGATTGTTTGTTGGATGTGAATAGTGCTTTGTGTGCGTGTGTGTGTGTATGTGTGTGTGTGTGTGTGTGTGTGTGTGTTGATTCATTTGCTTTGTTTTCCCCAGTGTTCTATTCCCTGTGCCTGTATGTCTGTGTGTCAGTGTTTTGTGTGTATCTCCGTGTTTTTGTGTTTGATTGATCGTGTTTATGTATCTGCCTGTCTCAATCCCCTTGGCTACGAGAGAGATAGATAGAAAATGAGTGTGTAGTTGTATACATAGAGATTTCGTTGAAAATAAACTTTATTACATATACCGTTAATACTTCACCTTATCTGGATTCACCTGGTTTATTTTATTCTTATGGTGGCTTCACACTATTCGGCAATTATCTGTACAAATGTAACAAGCTGAGGATGTGTCTTCGCATACTACTCAGTCCTTAAGCGATCTGTGGTCGCGTTCGCAGCTCCTCATCCATCAGGGTGCCTGACGTCGGACAGACCACACAAGCACTCCTTCATTCCTTTAGGTTTCATTTTTGTACCGAAAGTTTCATACGTACATATGGATGTACGTCATCGACTCCTGGATGTAAAACATCACTTTAAGACTTCCACTTGGAGAGAATTGATCGATTAATAGATAATATATGACTTCGATATAGATGTATTGAGGCAGGGAAAATGCCTGGAAAGGTTAGAATATCAGTTTCAATCGAAATATCTGTTCTCGCGAACAGAAATAATCGTTGAAAAATATATAACTTTTGATCCTTCATCTCTCCTCCCCCAACATAACTGTACGTGGAATTTTTTTTTTCTCCTACTGACATTTCATTTCGTCCTCATGCCAGTGCCTAAAACATGATGGATCATCAAGACATAGAGAGATACAGAGAACACTCTCCAAGCAACAATGGACGATGGATAACCAGAGCAAATAGAAATGTGTAGCCTCATCTTATTATAGAGGAGGAGCAGAAGTGTAACTTGAGGGTGTGGGATGTAGATATACATAATGACAAGAGATAGTGATGAATGAAGCAGGCCAAGGCTCGATGGAGGAAGTAAAAAGAGCGAAGTGTGTGATGCAAGGAGAGCGGAGGAGAGAACAGGAGGTAAGGTCATGAAAGACGACACAGTAAGAGAGTAAATCAGAGGAGGAAATACACAGGGAGTAGCAGAAAATCGAAGATAGAAATGTACGTAAAGTCAAAAATATACTCTGGTGGACGCAGGATATGAATCAAAGGTATAAGTAAGACAAGATATAAAGAAGGAAAGAGTAAAGAGAAAGGGAACAAGGACGGTAAAATGGAGGAAACATGAAACGTTGGAGATGTAGAAAATGACAGGCAACATCTCAAACATTGTTTTTATTTCAGCTCCTGTGTCATACTAACATTAGAATACCATAGGGTTAACGCTTGTATGAATGGCCACTATGAATGATGGCTGCACTGAATCAATACATTACTTCTGTGAGTCAGACATTCATGTACTTATGTGTTATTTTGACTTCACTAGGTATTTGTCATGTACGTTTATCTGTGTTCCTCTCTCTCTCTCTCTCTGTATATATATATATATATATATATATATATATATATATATATATATATATATATATATATATATATATATATATATATATATATATATATTTATATATATATATATATATATATATATATATATATATATATATATATATATATATGTATATATATGAATATATATTGATTACCATATCTTCCTTCCTCAGGGCCACAGTCTAAGAAGCTCCGCTGCGCTCGGGATCCAACCACACCCCCACACTACCACGGGGCGTGACTGCAGGTAGGTAATGAGCATTGTACATTGCGTGGTGAACGCTGGAAAATTGAAGAACAGGTGCCCAGTGCCTTTTAGTGTGGAAGCTGTAGTATAGGCGTGATGGGTCTTGTGATACGTTCAATTAGTGCGTTGTAATATTGGGGAGATGGATAACATCCCTACGTATGAGTGTAACTTGGACATTTTTTCCCTTGGGAGTGGAGTTTCAAGGTGGACGTTATGGACGTCGAGTTTGAGGATGGATTGGGTGTGCTGTGTCGAGTCGTTGATGTTGTGGGAATTATGTTTTAGGGGAGGTGAGTGCCGGTGCGAGTAGGGTGAAGGGATGATTGGTCGGCTTGTTGAAGTGGTTTCAGTGGGAATTTGGCTTTTAGTGGTCCTGCCAACCATTGTGTCCCTGACATGTCGAGGTGGGGTTGCAGTGGAAGATTTCTTCTTCTTTTTTTCTATCGTTGTTCAGGTGTTGCATTTTTGTGGTTGTTCAGCAACCGCTGATAGCTCTGACTGCTCTGTTTTGTGTGGTTTGTAGTTTATCATGCGAGTTGTTGAAAGGATTGTTGTTGGCAGGTGAAGCGAAACTGCTGCATATATATATATATATATATATATATATATATATATATATATATATATATATATATATATATATATATATATATATATATATATATATATTATCCCTGGGGATAGGGGATTAAGAATACTTCCCACGCATTCCCTGCGTGTTGTAGAAGGCGACTAAAAGGGGAGGGAGCGGGGGGCTGGAAATCCTCCCCTCTCGGTTTTTTTTTTTTTTTTTTTTTCCAAAAGAAGGAACAGAGAATTGCGCCAG
Organism: Panulirus ornatus; assembly: GCF_036320965.1. Taxonomy (NCBI): domain Eukaryota; kingdom Metazoa; phylum Arthropoda; class Malacostraca; order Decapoda; family Palinuridae; genus Panulirus; species Panulirus ornatus. The sequence continues at coordinate 10,239,682 of NC_092265.1, read as the reverse complement.
GTGAGGGTATTCCCTCAAAGGCCCAGTCCTCTGTTCTTAACGCTACCTCGCTAATGCGGGAAATGGCGAATAGTTTGAAAGAAAAAAAAAAAGATATATATATATATATGAATGTATGTATGTGTGTGTGTGTGTGTGTGTGTGTGTGTGTGTATTTGTGTGTGTGTGTGTATGTGTGTGTGTGTGTGTGTGTGTGTGTGTGTGTGTGTGTGTGTGTGCGTTAATATTCATAAACTCCTGCAGAAAAGATTACATGAATTCGATCATGCAGAAAGTCGCTGGCAAATCTTTCTTCGTGTCGTCTTCTCTCTGGTTTTCACTGTCTCACCCATTGCCTCCATCTCCCTCTACTCTCTCTCCCCCTCTTCCACTTACCTCCTCATCCATACCCACAACTTGGACCACATCCATTTGCACTACCCACGCAAGCCTCTGGGTGGATGAGTGAGTACGTGCCTCGCTGATGGAGAGGACGCCCCGTTCAGATAGGAGTGTCGTGTGGGAAAGAAAAGTATGATATGTGGTCCAAATTTGAATATAGATTTTTTTTCTAATCCATCCATCCTGCCATTAACAGACATTTCTATATTAGGTCTCAAGTATGATGCGATCCAACACCTCAAAAACCTCACGTTAATCGTTACGTAATAGGTCTCAGAAGGATTTGTCTATAATGAGGATTGCATAACTTATTGTCTGTGTATGTCTGTCACTGAGCTGTATATTAATCTACGGGAACTCGAATGCTGCACTGGCTTTTATTCCCAGTAATGTCTACTATCGCTGTGTCAGGCGTGAACGTAACTCCTAAGAAAAAAAAAGGAAAATAGTGCGAGTTTGTACATACTGCAATTATTGTTATCAGTTTCATTCCTTCGTCTCGAATTCCTACCAACGTTTAGCTTTACAAATTATACGCTAATCTGTGTGATTGGGAAAGCACATTCGTAACTTGTTAGGGGATAAATTCTGGCCTTCCTATATTTGGCATGGCGCAGGAGAGGGACGCGTGTAGCTCGCTGGGTGAGTAACGTCGACGGCTGACTATTTACCGACCTGCAGCTTTGCCATTATTGTTGTAGGACAGAAGATAATAACACGGAGGGATAATGAAATACAGTCGACGTCAACACGAGACAAGGCCTTCCCTCACGACTCAGAGGCAACTCGGTAAATAACGCCAACCAGATCGTACATATGTTGGGGTCCTGTAGTTTTCCCTCCCTCCAGTCTGGCATTACGGAGAATGAAAGTAATCCGAGCTCACATCACACGTTCGCTGGATCTCGTGTTTACGTCGCTTTTGATCCCGAGTCCCTTCCATTACAAGGTCAGGCGTGCATGGGACGGGGAAAGGAGAGAGAGAGAGAGAAAGAGAGAGATGGAGTGAAAGGGCAACAGAGATGGAGTGAAAGGGCGAGGAGTGATGAGAGAGAGAGAGAGAGAGAGAGAGAGAGAGAGAGAGAGAGAGAGAGAGAGAGAGAGAAACGGACGGATGGAGATGGAGCGGGAAAGGAGAACGTATAGACGGGAGGGAGGTTACTCCTTTAGAAGGGATGATATGAGAGAGGTCAGGTCAGACGATTGACCCGTTGAGATGCGGCTCAGCTGTGTCCAGTGGATGGTGGTTACTCGTTACAAATCACCATCACAGCACAGAGTAGACACAATCACTTCTTAGATCTGAAAACATCGTATTGTAATTCACTGGTAATTAGAAAAGCCAGAATATTTCGTGTGCCAGTGCCTAGATCCAAATTCGATTCAGGAAAGGTAATCATGAACGCTGTCTCCACTCCCTACATGGAAGCTGGTGGAGATAGTAGAGATGCCTGAGACATACGACCACGTTCCCTAAGTTGTTCGATGGACAGAAAACTACGGGGCCTAAGACACTTAACGAGTGAGTGGTGGGGAGATATGCAAATCAGCCAAACATAACGTCTCACTTCCCTTGCATCAAGCCTTCGTAACGTGACTTAACTCTGGGATAAGCAGAGACTCCTTGCTGGTCACAGGGAGAAAAAAAAAAAAGGAAAAATTGTCTGGACTGTTATAAGCAATATCTTCATTCTCCTCGACTAGCAAAGTAATTTGGTTTCAACAATTTCAAAGGCTGCTGGACAGACAACGACGAAGAGGTGGAAAACCTCATTCATTGTGTGAGTGGTCACCACACACTGTTATATCCACTGGATAACACTGGCACATCAAGTGGTCATGGATACAACTGGTGTTTATGAGTAAGTTTTAAACTACTACATTTTGATGAGGTGTGAAACCCATAGGAACAACAGACAGATTGAATATTTCCTCTTTCCTCTATCAAGCTGTTTCCTTAGCGAGCTTCTTCAACAATGGTTCCTTTAGATGTTGGTTACGTCATCCCTGAAGGAGCTAGCGTGCCTGAGGAAGACACATGAGTCCTTTGTTTTGGAGTTCCTCCTTTTGTACTTCTCTTGCCGTTTTTTGTTTCTGGAAACCCAAGTCCTTTCCGAGGCATGTTTACTTTCAGTTTTCTTTCTTTGTATTTGAAGGCCAGACTCTTCAGAAAGGAACTAGTAATTTGGCGCAACAGTTGGGATACAATCTGCACAAGTCTTTGGACTTGAATTGGTCGTAATAAGACTGTTGTGTCACCCAAACAACCAGTGATATACAGGACCTTTATATCATAGACAACAACAGATGGATCAACCCATCTGCGACATTATTCTTCAACCTCTTTCGCGATTCCTTGATCTTCCTCTCAAAGTTTCAACAATCACGCACTTTGAATATATCGTGGACTGTCGTATATTTCTTGGAAGTTTGTTTGACTCAAAATAGTTCCATTTTCATCAGTGTCTCTCCGCATGTAAACATTGTGCAGTGTAGAAATCACTGTCTGGTTCATTGTCATTAGATTTTTTGTAAGGTCAATGGCACACGTTGGTATACGCCAGACAGAGAGCAAAACGACAGTTTGTGTTAAAAGAGAACATACGTGGTTCCCTTTCTCTACCCATCACTACGTTCCTTTTATTTACCTCTCCTTTACTCCTTAGTCTCTCAGCACACTTCTTTCTTTCCTCATTGTTTCCCTTTCACCCATCATCTGTATCTTTCTCCTCACTTCACTCTCCCATTTACATCCCTGGTTTCATGTTCCTCCGTTCATTCAAATTCTCTCTCTCTCTCTCTCTCTCTCTCTCTCTCTCTCTCTCTCTCTCTCTCTCTCTCTCTCTCTCTCTCTCTCTCTCTCTCTCTCTCTCACGTCTCTCTCTCTCTCTCTCTCCTTCGTCCCTCTGGACCTCCTGGACTCGTATATCAGCCATTCGTTAGTTCTTCACCCAAGCAGGCAAGGTGACCACTACTGCCTGTCCTCCTGTATTATAATCACTATGTGCCTGACGAGTGCTAATGGTGTCGCCACGCCACCTATTTAGTGGAGATTTTGCCACCCATGTTCATGACAATTTTCCACACAGTTGATCATAGCTTTGGCACCCATTTTAATAGCAATTTGCCACGTATTTAATGGCGGTTTTTGCCACGCATTTAATGGCGTTTGCCACACGTTTGATAGTGGGTTTTGTCACCCAGTTACTATTGTCTGCCACCCAGTTAACGATGTTCTGTCACCCACTGAATTGTGTTTTACCAACAATTTAATGACATTTAACCAGCCATATAATGGTGTTTATGCCAGCCTCGTCCATGTCCTAGTTCTCAGGTGCGTAGGAGACGTCTTGTCATTATCGTATTAACAGACACACTCAGGCACGTGTAAGTTCAGCCAACGGGGAAATTCTTCGAAATTGTTTATAGATGTTACGTCTCTTGACATGTTACAGGAGGAGCTCTGTATTGGCATTTGGTATTGGCATTTCCTTCACCATTCTATCCTTAGGCCTTTTCACCCGCACGTATTGGTCATGCAGTAGAGTTTTACTGTGCTTGAATTCGTCTTATCATTTAATGGAAGGTGTTATTGATGGCGAACATTGCCATGAACTGAGTCAGGCCTAACCAGGGGAAGTTGCCATGATGGGTGATCCTTTCCTCCTCCTCCTCCTCCTCCTCCTCCTCCTCCTCCTCCTCCTCCTCCTCCCGACCTTCGAGCAACTCGTATCATCCCCAACCAACATGACCTTGTTCGAATTCCATCACAGTAGCCTTCAAAGGCTCATCAAGCTTTGGGGTTTGTTCGAAGAAATGCGAAAAAAATAGACATGCCGTGAAACACTGTACGTGTATAGAATAGGATTTTTCTTTTTCATAAATTTCAGGACATTTTAGTGACCATTCGTAACTGTACATGATTATTGATAAAGGAAGTAAGAGTAAAATGTAAATGTAAATAAATGGAGGACAGACAGACGATATTTCAAGTCATATGGTACCCTCATGTAAATATCAGATGAAAATTATTAGTTTACATATTTTCATCCCTGGGGATAGGGAAGAAAGAATACTTCCCCCTGCGTGTCGTACAAGGCAACTAAAAGAGGTGGGATCAAGGGGGAGCTAGAAATCCTCCCCACCTGTATTTACTTCTCCAAAGTAACGGCGTTTAGATTAAGGTAGTCAAATGTCCTGTTCAGTGTGACCTACTGGTATGACAACAGTGAGTTTACGTCATCAATAGACGCCGTGCGGTGAAAAATACGTCTTAGTACGAGGCCTCGTTCACTGACGTACACCTTCTGATACGAAGCCTCGTCCACTGACGTAAACCTTCTGCTACGAGGCCTGTTTCACCGATGTAAACCTTCTGCTACGAGGCTTCTTCCACTGACGTAAACCTTACGATACGAGGCCTCTTTCAGTGATGTAAACCTTCCGCTACGAGGCCTCTTTCAATGATGTAAACTTCCGCTACGAGGCCTCTTCCACTGACGTAAACCTTCCGATACGAGGCCTTGTCCACTGACGTAAGTAAACCTTCTGATGCGAGGCCTCGTCCACTGACGTAAACCCTCCGATGCAAGGCCTCGTCAAGACCACGCGTGTCATAACACCTTCATAAATCAAGCGAACACGGCGCTGGGAACCAACACAACAAAGACATCAACCACGACGAATTAGCGAGGAGATTATGTCGGCCAAGCGAAACCACTGCCTCACCAAACCATACGATACGCTCCACACACTCACACATTATATATATATATATATATATATATATATATATATATATATATATATATATATATATATATTCCTATAAGTCCACGGGGGAAATGAAACACGAAAAGTTCCCAAGTGCACTTTCGTGTAATAATCACATCATCAGGGGAGACACAAGTGAGAAATATAACAGTCAGTTGATATACATCGAGGAGACGATGCTAGGACGCCATTTGGTAAGATCCCTCCTCACTGCAAGATGTCATAGATGAAGACCCCGAGCACTTACTATACAGTTGCCTTGCACTTGGAACATACTCATCTTTGCCCTGACTTTCTGCCTTCTCTACCTCATCATGACCATCACGTACCACAAGGAAGGAACGGTAAGAGATCATTGTGGGTTCGAATCCCTGCGCGAAGCTTTCCACCAGGGTCCGATGGTGATTAGCAGCAATAAATTCCATTTTTTTTTGTTGTATTGTTGTATTAGATCAGTGATTTCCTGGGTGTAGTAATGATGATAATGATTGTAATGATAATGACTGTAATGATCATAATAACGATGATATTCATAATGATCCTAATGCTAATGTTAATGATAGCAATCATTATAATTATAGTATAGTTGTTAATGATAGTAATTTTTACAAATGAATAATAGTAATGATAATAATAACAGTGATGATGATAATAATGATAATAATGAAGTAATAATGATAATTATGATAATAATAATGATGATATTAATAACAATGATAATAGTAATGATAATGATAACCGTAATGATAATGATAATGATGATAATAATAATGATATAATGATAACAGTAATAATGATAATATTAATGATTATGATAATGCAGAATGAGATAACTAACTCAGTTAATCAGACATCTCTCCTCCTCCTCCTCTTGCCTGTCTTTCCATCTCAAGGAAAATCAGATCTTAAACTTGTCTATAATTTGCCAATCTTTTTTTTTGACAGTGGATACGTCTATAATTCTGGGGTAATTGTATAGCATTATAGGAAGAACTTTCACCCGTATCTTTACCGGGCAATAAGGCAAGATTTGGGTGGTAGATATCTCTCCAAAGCGATTTACAACGTCCCTGATCCCTTATAAGTAACGTGTGTGTCATTAAATACCATAGATGTATAGCACTGAACTTAACCACTGAATTGGTCAACTCTCCCCTTACGCTCCCTTAGCTACGTTGCCAAACATTATGACCTGAATTAAAAAGACTTGTTCCTTTGAAATTTAATCACCTAAGTGCGCTTGTTGCCCCTTTCTTACCCCTTGGAGAGAAAGGGGTACACACACACACACACACACACACACACACACACACACACACACACACACACACACAAACCCTTCTCCTTCGTTGATTAGAATTAAAGAGCTTCATTTTCCCAATGACGATGCCACGAACTGTTACGAAGCATTGTGCGCACGCCCCAATGTTATCACCGTTGATTTAGACGCTGAGTTCTGATTGGCTCCTATCACGCACCCAGGAAGTTACTTATGTAATACAACAATACAACAACGACAAAAAATACAACAACAACAAAAAAAAAGACGAGGAACTTGTTGCTGCTAATCACCATCGGGCCCCTGGTGGAAAGCTTCGCGCAGGGATTCGAACCCACAACTGCTTACAATTGGTGAGAGAATGGCCCGTGCGTCTCCGTTAGCGACTGGTCGGATTGACTGGTTGGTGGTGAGTGGAATTGCTCTTACTTAGGAGGATGGATGGGGGTTATTAGCGAAGGGTAAGAACGGATGGATCTGTTTGTTAGTGATTTGTCATCGGTGTAAGAGGGCGATGGTCGGGGTTGAGGATCCGTTCTCTTAACGGTGGAATGGGTCAGTGAGTTTCTTGATTTGGTTAGTGGCAGGAGAAAGTAGGTAGTTTGTGAATTACAGAATGGGCTTGTCAGTAAATGGATTAGAATGTTGATGGTGCATAGAAGGGGATGTGTGGATTTGCTGAATTTTCGACGGAAGGATTCGTGGATCTTTTGGTTTGTGGAGAGTGTAATGTGTTGGACCTCCGTGGTGTAGCGGTTAGCGTTTCTGACCAGGGCCGAGCGCATAGGTTCGAATCCTGGTTGCGGCACTCAGTCCACAGGCAACCCAGCTGTTCATCCACCCCTAAGGATTGGTCGATATAATGGGTACCTGGCTCAGGCTAGGATATATAATGGATGTAGCGTTAATGGGATGGCCTTGATAAGGGCCTCAGCTACCCATGCCGTCTCACCTAACATAAAAAAACTTATCTGGTGGACTGAGCGTTAAATTTTTTTGTTAGAAGCTTCGTCTCTTCGATGTACATCAACTAACTGTTATATTCCTCTCTCTTGTGTCTCCCCTGATGATGTGATTACTACACGAAAGTGCACTTGGGAACTTATCGTGTTTCATTTTCCCCGTGGACTCATAGGAATATCTTGATCACGCGCAAGATTGTGATCCTTTCCAATATATGTGTATATGTGTGTGTGTGTGTGTGTGTATGTGTGTGTGTGTATGTGTGTGTGTGTGTCACTGTGTACCACAGTGCACCCCTGCTGAGGCTTTCCCCATTCTTTTCGCATATTATCATCACTTAGGGCAATTTTAGCAGCGTCAGACAGACATACTTCTCGTAACAGCTGGAAGCAAAATATGAAATTCCTGGACTAAAATGTGGTTCTTTTTCCGAGCCTTTGGCACACGGCTTGCCGGCACCTGAGGGTGCGTAGCGGAAATGTACCCCGCGGGCGAAAGTGCTCATGGAAGACGCCGCATGACCCACCCTGCTGTGATGATAGGACGCGTCATGCATGATAGAGACAGATGCACACGCCTGAACGTGATAAACTACTCGTTTATCTTTTCCAAGCAAAACCTCATCTCGCTATAAAAGTCGGTTTATTCACAATTAGCCAACGTAAGTGGTCCCCCAGCTCCTACCCTGGGGTATGATGATGTGATGAAAAAGAATTACTTTTCAGTGGTTTTCACTGATGAATGATAAGCGTGCAGTTACGAGCGTCGTAACGTAAGACGTCCATACGTCAGGGCTTGCTGTGCTGCTGCTGCTGCTGAGATGCGATGCCTTTTTCACTGAGTTTCATTTGTGAATGATGAACACGCAGTTACGAGCGTCGTAGGTAAGACGTATCCTCACGTCGCTGCTGCTGCTGCTGCGTGTCGTAGATGATTTATAGACTTGGCTGGACACAAGGCATCAGGCCGTGACAACTTCCGCCCCTGCACGTATTAACATTCCTGGGGCGCTGCCCCTCGTAATTACCCCAAGGTTACGTCTTACGTAACAGGGAACTGTGTGATCTTAACACGTAGACGCAAATGTAATGTGACCAGTCACATTTAACTTTATTTTTCGATGGTTAAAGAGGAAGTAAGGGAAAGAGTCCGACTTAAAAGGGAATGAGTAAAGGAGAATAAGAAAGGATAGAATAGAAATTGATGAGGACTTGAGGAACACTGGAAAAGATGTTGATAACAGGTAGAGAAAATGCATAAATAAAAAGAGATATGGAGGAAAAGGAAAGAATATGATAACAAGTAAGAAGGGAATGAACAATCAGTCAGAACATGAATACGTAGAAGAACACATAGAGAGAACATGAATACGTAGAAGAACACATAGAGAGAAGGATGGACGCGAAAGATAGGAAACAAATCTATCTCAAAGACAGTGTTTTTGTTTTTGTGTTCCCTGGTCAGACCTTCTTATTGTTGTTGTGTGGTGTGGTGTGTGTGTGTGTGTGTGTGTGTGCGTGTGTGTGTGTGTGTGTGTGTGTGTGTGTGTGTGTGTGTGTGTGTGTGTGTCCAACCCTGTGATCACGTGGCCTTCAGCTGGGAACGTGTGTGAACGCCAGGCACGCATCCACATCTTCGATATAGTCTTTAAAGTGGCCTATATTTCGTCAGCCTCGCAACCGATCCCTACACACACACACACACACACACACACACACACACACACACACACGCACACACACCCACACCCACACACCCTCCTCCCTCTTTCCACACACGGGAGCTACCCATCATTATCATCCACTCATCCTTACCACTCTATCTGCTCCCTCTCTTCCCATCGGGTTCAGAGGTCAAGGGCGGCGTAGCGCGAGGGATGTCAGATGACCCGTGACGAGAGAATTAAAGCCAAGGGGGAACTGCATCCATCATACTTAGACTAACCGCAATCAGAAGAGCTAAAGTTACCCCCGTGTTGAATGAGACGTTCGTCTCTAGCGATCGGGAGGGATCAGCCCTGAATCTGTCCTTCCTTCGACGGGGCTCTTTAGCAGTCTCGTGTTCTGGGATTCAGTCAGATGTTGAGACATGGCAACTGCCGTCCATCTGAAGATGATAACCTTATCGGAATTTTTTTTTTTCCCCAAGGGTTATTATAAGTGTGTTTACAAAGGGTATCAGAATAAATGATCAAGATAAAACTTAGGGTAGAATTTGCCTCGATCGTTCAAAATGTCTTGCTTCAGTTATATCTTATCTGTCTCTCTATGTGTGTATCTATAGATAGAATTAGTAATAGCTATTAATGAGTGTAGTAGATGCCTGGGCGCTCTCATATACATACATATATTTTGGTGTTGCATTGTATTTTGAATATTGCACGGCAGTATAGGACTATGATGCTGTGGGGCAGAGCTGTATAGATGATCGCTCATTAATATCATCATCAGTGAGTACAATCCCCCCGTGAAGCAAATCACTGTTGTACCAGATAACTTTATTATTGTTATATAGACATTTTATATAACGTTATGGGGATAGGGGAGAAAGAATACTTCCCACGTATTCCCTGCGTGTCGTAGAAGGCGACTAAAAGGGAAGGGAGCGGGGGGCTGGAAATCCTCCCCTCTCGTTTTTTTTTTTTTTCTAATTTCCCAAAAGAAGGAACAGAGAAGGGGGCCAGGTGAGGATATTCCCTCAAAGGCCCAGTCCTTAACGCTGCCTCGCTAACGCGGGAAATGGCGAATAGTATGAAAGAAAAGAGTATATATATATATATATATATATATATATATATATATATATATATATATATATATATATAAATATATATATATATATATATATATATATATATATATATATATATATATATATATATATATAAATATATATATATAAAGTGAATTTCTTGAAACATCTCGGAGGCGAGCATCACCAAGTGTGTCAGATTTCACGGCTAAATTTACTCTTGGCTTTTAAAAGCCGCTGCGCAAACAACATTTAGAGTATAATCCTGTCAGCGTCCTCCCTCAGTGTTCTCTTCGCCCTCCTCAACGCATTCTTAGACGCTGTCGAGAAACCAAGTCGGCACAACGGCTCCTGTGATAGTTCTTAGTTTATCATTCAGTGAGTCAGGTGTAAAAAGCAATGCTCAATCAAAATCGTTGCTTGGGAAAGGAAAAACTAAGGACGAATAACAGAAGCCAGGGTGAAAATGCATTCGATATATATATATATATATATATATATATATATATATATATATATATATATATATATATATATATATATGTATATATATATTTAAACTACAGTCTAAAGTGAAGTCATGTAAGCTATAAAAAAAGATATTTGATGTTGAAATTTTTTCATATAACGACTTAACGGTCGAAGGTAAAGAAAACGGAGAGGCAATTTTGGATGCCCAACTGTAGTATGTGGAATAAATGACAACACAAGAGGTATAAAACGCAAAATTTTGCAGCTAATGTATATAGGTGGATACAAATACATTTGCTTAGGAAAGTCATTTCTTTAAAGATACTGGTGGAGTCACGCAATGTGAGGAGTACCTAAAAGTTAAGTATCTGGTCCAGTTTTATTCATTTTGCAGTATGAAGCCTTTCAGTATGAACCAAAGTATTGTTTTTTTTTTTTCTCTCGTTCAAAAAATAGAAATCATCCAAAATAGTTGATCGTTCTGGATGATTAGATAATCAGTGCTGTTCATTCCATGGGTGGGAGGGGAGTTGGGGGGGTGGGTAGATGATGAATCTACCTTGCGAGTTGGGTCGAACCAAAATTTTCCAGTTACGAGAGAGAATTTCTACCCCTCCCACCACGGCATCCCCAAGCCAGTAGAGCCAGAGGGGTCCCCTCGATGTGTCTGGGAAACAGATGCAATTACCTTTTTTTTTTTTTCTGTGAAGCAGACGTTGCTGTAGCACATCTGATCTTGAAACTTTAAAGCCGACTGTCTTTGTTAAGAATGGTGTCGTAAAATAAATTCTGGCAGTGATGACGCTGATTGTACGACTGCGACTGTGTGTGTGTGTGTGTGTGTGTGTGTGTGTGTGTGTGTGTGTGTGTGTGTGTGTGTGATTACCTCTTCTTGTTGTAAGGGGAGGGAGTTCAGCACTCGTGGGGGCCATATCTCGAACATTCTTCATCATACAACATAAATTTCTATAAGTTGTTTGCATGTATACCATGTCTCCGTTCATCTGGTCACATTCGCCCACCACTCTTATACCACGTTTTAACAAGTATCTTGTTTGATATCATGTTATATAGCCTCTGGTTACTCTATCCTATATCTTTCGAAGAGCTGTTCACTGCCAGCGTCATCAGTCTGTTTTGAAGACTTCAAAGTTGTTATCAGGTCACTCCTCACTCTTCTGTCTTCCAAGGTGCGCATACTTAAGGCCTGTAGAAGCCTTACGCTGTAAATCAAGTCTCTTCATTCTGGTACCATTTTTGTTGCTCTTCACTGGACATTCTCTATTAGCTCACTGTGCTTCTTTAGGTGCGGTGACCAAACCTGAGAGGCATATTCTAGTTTTGGTCGCATGTATAATATGCAAAGTCAGCTGAATATATTTGTGTGTGTGTGTGTGTGTGTGTGTGTGTGTGTGTGTGTGTGTGTGTGTGTGTTCGGTGATGCATGTGTGTTATTGTGCATGATTATGCACGTACGTTTTAATCTGTGTATATAGTAGATATTTCTGTATATACATCATTATTTGTATATTAATCCACATTGGCCCCTTAACTTGAGTGCATAACTTCGTCTGCAGTAGAAGAAGATTTTGTTCATGTAGTTTGACATTTCTCATTCGATAATGATAGTAATTTCCGAAGAAGAAAACGAAAACAGAAGCCGTGGAAAAAAAAGGGGGGGTTAAGAGAAGACAAGAGAAGTAGACAGAACAGATGACAGGATAAACCACGACAGAAACATGAGCTTTACACAAAGGAGAGGAAATAAAGAAATTAAAAGCTCTTATTTAAGACTCACAGAGAAGGACTGCGAAGAGGAGAAGAAGGTGTTAGAGAGAAGACAGCAAAAAGGACGGGAGATAAAAACTCTGGATAAGAAACACGAAGATCATCATAGAAGAGAAAATTGTTGGATATTTGTTTTCTTTGGTCAGTGGTTGAATCTCGAACTCAGCAGGTAGTTCTTACCACAACCCCCCACACACACCTCCCCCCTTCCAGACCTTGGAGGTGTGTGTGTGTGTGTGTGTGTGTGTGTGTGTGTGTGTGTGTTTTCACCTGTGTGTATGAATATGCAGAGATGATTAGTACGGTATATACAGGTCAACCGAAATTGTAGGCTGAAGCTTCGACCACAAAAGCTATCATAGCAACTTGACAGTCGACCACAGTTTTAACCAAACCAGTAAAACCAGACAATGGACAGCAGGCGAGTTAATGATACCTTGATTTAAAATCCATGCCTGCCTGGCACCCGGATCATATCCTTGAAAAGTCTTAACCCCCTCACACACACACACACACACACACACACACACACACACACACACACACACACACGTCTCCAGAGCAGAATGGGTCTTGGCTTCAACAGCCAGTTGTGAAGGACCGTAAATTGAACCACTTAATTGCACCGTCATCATGTGGGTTCGTTTGTCGTAATGATGCTTGTCTTCTAAGTTTTCGTAGTTCGTTCATAGATCTTGGCGACAGATCATGAAAATTATTGTTTGTTTTCTTATTTTGTTGTATTCTTAAGTTGGTTACCATGGTGTAATGTGAGTGTGTGAGTATATGCATAGATATGTACGTTTTACTGCATATACGGATTATTGAATTTTGTGTGTGTGTGTGTGTGTGTGTGTGTGTGTGCGCGCGCGTCTTTGTATGTCTAATTGTTGCACTAAATCCACATACGACTATGAATCTGTTTGTATTTCAGCGTGTCATGTGCATCCTGCACATATAAGCATGTATTCTAGCATCAAACATCAACATAAGTATAACTCCATGGTCATGTACCTCTCCCAGCCTTCCATCCTCGCTATATATACATCTCCCCCCACGTTTGCCTTACGCATTGCTTGCGCATGACAGTGTCTCTCCCTACGCATTACTTGCGCATGACAGTGTCTCTCCATATCATTGCCTTTTGAAAAACTTCCGTAACTTCAGAAATAATTTCAGTTAGATACGTTCAGTATATAAACCTGCTTATATACTAACATTATTTTTACCATCTCGTTAGACTAGAATCTATGAGAGAGAAATCATGTCTTTTTGGGGGGCTAATATCCATTTCAATTGCAGATAAAAGTAAGGCGTGTATACTGAATTAGCATCCACTCGTACTCGGCTTATATATCAGTAACTAGCGGGAGTAGTCAGCCCTTAGGACTAGAACAACATCATCCACGACCTCAAACCCCTTGCTGAAGATGTGTGAGACAGCCCAGGCCACTGACCTCGCCACACACACACACACACACACACACACACACACACACACACACACACCAAGATATCTTACAAGTTATTTACCCTTCGCTGACTGGACAGAAAGAAAGTCTTAAGAATAAATTCAATTCTGAGATTGAAAGGCATACACTCACACACACAAAAAAAGAGGCATGAAGACACGACAGTTAAATCCAGCTGCATGAAACTAGCATGGACTCAAGATTAGCATAAGAAAAGAGATATATTAAAGCAAATAAAGAAAGAAAATGGGTTCTTTTCGAAAAGGTGCGCCCACGACCTTTAACAAAAGACGGTTATGGATTCGCTAATATATCGTTGCAGTAGGCTAACCTTTCCGTGTTTTTTTCTTACATTATTATTATTGTCATCATTGCTTTATATTTTGTATATTGAATGCTATATGTATACGTTGCTTTACAAGTTTATCGTGCATCTTAAGTAGCTAAACAGGAGTGTTACCTGAGCTTTATATATATGCATTGATTAATATTTAATGAGCATATCCTGCTTGAGTAAATCAAACGTAATTTCATCTCGCGAGAGACCCACGTCAAAAGAGGAAAGCTGCCTAGGGTTGGCGCCCTCTGGAAGATATATACACACACGATGCGTTAGGTCATTTTTGAAACTGTCTTGTTTTCTTTATGGAAGATAAGACAGTCCTAATTCAAGGGGTGACTTCTGTAACTTCGCCATTTCAGAAGGATACGTCGCACGACTCCCACATCTGCAGTAATTTCATAGTCTACAGAGTCACTTAAGGCCCACATACTTCTATGTATTGTAGAATTCCCATTTTAGTTACTGCATTCCATGAGTGTATGTATGTACTGATCCATGCGCTGTCTCCTGTTCAAAATGCTATCTACACACAGTCTCCGTGATACACGAAGCAGAATTTGTTCTCCGTCGTTCATGTTCCTGACCCGATTAACTTTAGGTTGAACTAACTTTCCAAACAGCAAGTGAGGTTTGACCTTAAACTTTTTTTTTTTTCTCCTCCCCCCTCCAACACTTGCTATTCATCCGTAAACCAAACTTTCCAAGGAGCTTGAAGTTCGCTCATGAACTTACAGCTCGTCACAGAGTGAGTGGGTGGGTTCTGGTCTTTATAGATATTTTTATGAGGTGTTCCAGATCCACAGGACTTTACAGACTTTCACTAACATATCAGACTCCCGACTCTAAAACTTTGGGAAGGAATTGGACATTTTGGAGCATTTTAGATATCTTAAGAGCAATTAGAAACTTCAAAGTATTTTGATGTTTTAGAGCATTTAGGCACTGTAAAGCTTTTGGGCATTATAGAGCATTCTTTAGGAAATTTGACAGAATTCTAATCTTTTTACGAAGTTCCATTATTGTCTGACTTAGAAATATCCACACTTTGGAGACGCTTCAAAGTCTGATCATATTTTTTCATTGATTCTTAACTCACTGTATATAGTTTTGCGAAGCTTATTAAAGACCCCCCAACCATTTGGGATCATCACAGACGCAGTAGTGTGTTCTATTCCATTCGAAACATCAAAAAACTGATGAGAGTTTTCAGGTCGTTTTATATTTTCTGACAGAAATTCAAGTAATGTTCTGTTTTCCCCCGAAGCCAGCTGGTCAAGCCTTTCAGTATCCAACGTACTGGTTAAAGACTTCAAAAACATTGGCTATTAGCCATGATTTCCCCTGTAAACTGTATACTTCACTATTCCTCATGACTTCCTAACCTTAAGATAACGTTCACTAACTCGTCTTATTCTCACTTCTTTTTTTTTTTTCGTCTTGAGATAATGAACAACGTATCTATTTTGTGCCAGACGTTCTCTCGACAGGCAGAGCTGGCCCACTTTAAGATTTAAAAAGAAGAATATCTCAGCGTCCACGTAACAATTCGAATTAGGAAGATACCACAGTCTGGCCCACCAGAGGAAAGTCTTTTCTACTTCATCAGGGCTAACGTTCCCAACCCTTGTTTGGTGGTCTGGCAATTGCCCCCAATGATCCAGTGCCATTTGTAACATTTTCCATTTTGAGATATGGTATTAGAATGGGGGGTAAAAAAAAAAAAAAGAAGGATGTTCATTTGGAAATCATTGGCTCAATCTGCCGTTCGCGACTCGATTGCTTTTTGATGAGGGCTGTAAACAATTACGAGGGAGATGTTAATGTTACACGGGTCATATCGTTGATTATCTGGGCTACTCCGCGTTGATGGACGGGATGCTTCAAGACGCGCTGGTGTTAGGCAGTGTTGGATACATACTAAGGAGGGAATAGATACAACTGTGAGTTAGAAAGTCCCTTAGTAGCCCACGACTGAGAGACAGTCTCATTAGAGGCATACATATGGAAGGCAGGTTCAGATATGCTATGATAAGAGGCATTCTGTGTCTGTCTGTTTATCCATGATTGCCCCTGGATCCTCCTCTCTCTCTCTTCTTGATAGGTTTATGGCGTAATTCCAGATTCCCTTCTCCAGGAACTCCTTCAGATCCAAGACTGCTGCACCACTTCCAGGCACGACCCTTCAGCACGAGGGTACGTACGACTCTCGACACGGCCTTTGACCTGACTCTTATGAATCAGGTCAAAGGTCAGGCCATCGTATCCAAGGGGATCTCGCCGTCGTGCTCAAGGGGGGTGAATTGCCGTAGCTACGAGTCATGCTCCAGCTGACACAAATGAAAAGCTTTCTTTTAAGCATACACGAGTGAGAGGCCTTTGTAGAGAGATACAGGTGAAGGACGTTTTTTTAGTACGCACAGGCAACAGACTGGATGGAGTAGACAAAGATGAGAAACACACACACACACACACACACACACACACACACACACACGGGCCTCCATAGTGTATAGCATAGTGTATAGGTCGATGACCATGATTCAACCACGAACCCGCCCGGGTTCGAAAACTAGGCGTAAACATTTGGCCTACACTCAACCCAGGTTTTCATCCTCCCCGCAGGGCTGGTTGATAAACGGGTACCTGGTTTAAAATTAGGATGCGTATGTGTCTGTATGTGTGAGTTTATACCTGCGTAAGAGTAAAGACATGATTCATATATACGAAATTTAAGACACAGGGCAAAACAAGTGTAAGACTCTCCCCATAATACACAAATAGTAAACAAATATATATGCGGAAGACCAAGAACATTCATCAAACACAAGTAATTTTCGAAGTTATAAGCATGTGAGGAACATCCCTTGATGCCCATAGATGAGAAATTTTTATCCCAGATACAGAGTAAGACAAAAGACAAAGAAATACAAAGGAACTCAAAGAACGACAAACTACCAGGTCCTAACTAGGGTGTTTGTGATGGTGGAGGAGATCAGAAACTCGCTGATTTAGCGAGGTAAGAGTGGACACGTTCTTCGATACTCAGCGTTGTGATAGACTTGCACTTCGCACCCACATGGGAAGGAGGCATTCTTACTTGCGTGGGTGAGGAACCCCTCCAGTCACCCACGAAGATGGTTAACAGTCTTGGATGTCTCTGTACATGCCTTATGACAGCAGAGGCCTGGATACGAGTCGTGTGATAATGAGATAGCCACAGATGAAGGAACACAGTCAGGATTCATGTCCCACTTTACACTACCCGGCTTTCATATGTGCCAAGTTTGCCTGGATCCCCGAAGTTATCCGTCAGATCCCGTGGAGGTGTTGCCTACCCAGGGTTATGGGGTGGTGAGACAAAAACATTCGGACGTGTCAAAGAGAACCTCCCCTGACAGCTTGGGTTCATAGGTGGAGTCTGACTGATGGACGATGAAAGGAAGCAGTTTCTTTATTGTGTTCTTGTGATGATGACATGTTATTGCCAGTGTTCAGTGTTAAGTTTATAACACTGTAAGAAAAATATCGTGTCATGTTATGTGAGTTTGCTCCCAGCGTATTTAGTCTTGGGTTTATGATGATTCCAACGGATGGAATCTCTCTCTCTCCCTCTCTCTCTCTCTCTCTCTCTCTCTCTCTCTCTCTCTCTCTCTCTCTCTCTCTCTCTCTCTCTCTCTCTCTCCCTCTCTCCTGCCGTTCCTTCCTCGTCCTCGCCGGCTCGTACACGCAGGAGGAGGGACCCCTGACGAAGGCCTGGTCTCCGCCCCCGTCGTAAACTAGACCCGTGTTAGAGTGGTTCACATGATAGCATTTAATTGCTACCTCCCTCCACGTCGACGTAGTTAGCATGCCTACTGGTGCAGACCCAATAAATCTTAAACTCCCCCCTCCTGGTGCCTCTCTCTACTACCTGACCTCTTTCCCTCTTTCTCTCCCTTTCCCTCCCCTACGTCTGGAACCAACTCTTTCTTCTCCTTCCCTGATCGTCATAGCGTCATCTGTCATGCTTTCTTGGGACTACCAGAGAGGCTTCCCTATCACCCCCCATCTCTCTTTTTGCTTCCTCTTCCATTCATTATCCCTCTCGTATGCTTTCCCACCAACCCTCACCCCCACCCTCTTGTGTCCCCTATCTTTCCCGTCTTCCTTTTCCTTCACTTCCCCTTGCTTATTCTAAGACGCAGTTATCCCCCACCCAGATGGTAGGCCTCCGCGGAGCTCGACTTGGAGGGGGGGTGTTTGGCCTCGCTCCTTCCTCAGACACTCGCCAAAACGTGAGCTGAATGACGGGGTGGTCGTGTAGATAGAGGGTGGAGGGCGGGGTGCCCAGGAGCCTTTAGTCTCCCCTACTTAAGTGGGGGAGGAGGAGGAGGAGGAGGGGGGTGGAGGAGAGTTAACGAAGGCTGGTGGGGTGTTGGAGGGGGGTGAGTGGGGTGTTGAATGAGGTCAGTGAGCGCGCCAACAAGCTCGCGGAGGTCAACGAGAAGGTGTCTTTACTTTTTGTCAAGATTAACAAGAATATATTTCATGGTGTAGTTGGACGTCCCATCTACATTAACGAGGGGATTAAGAAAACTGTTGATGGTGGAGAAGGTTGTTCAACGAAGGTGGGGGCCTCCTAGTGAACGAAGGGTGGGTGGGGAGGGTTTCCAGCCCCTCCAGGGAAGAGCGAGGGAAGAAGGAAGGAAGGAAGGAAGCCTCCCTCCCTCCTACCACAGGTGACCTAAGAGGAACCTTCACCTGAGCTGTGAACCACAAGTTGAATCAGCTTATATAATGAAGCGGGTCTTGCCGCTGCTGGAGCACGTGGTCCAACGAGGTTATAATCAATGACGACTGACTCGGGCGAGAGTTGCTCCATTATCATCCACTAAACAAATAATCCAGCAGCAAGTAACTGGTCGAGCGAGGTGGTCTATAAAGCAGCTTCAGCCTCGTGCGAGAGGTACCTCTAGATCCGGGACGGGCAGGTGTGCGGTGATAGTATGGGATGAGGGAGGCAGGGAGGGTGAAGGTGTTAAGAGAGCAGCGCAAAGAGGGAGAACTCGAGAAGGAGATGGAATGGGAGAGATGTCTTTCCGGCTGCCAAAGATCAACCGTTGCTCATTGATCAGTGACGGCTTAAAGTAAAGGTACATAGACCCATTTATCATCTCACTACAGTGATATATATATATATATATATATATATATATATATATATATATATATATATATATATATATATATATATATATATATATATATATATATGTACACATACATACATATGCAAGTTTGATGCAGGGAAAGAGAATGGACGCTGATTTTTTTATTTATATATTTCTTGATGACGTACAAGCATTTGATAACGCAGACCATACACTTTTATTCCTCGACATCAGCAGCTGGGTCAGTGTGTCCTACCCGACAGTAATTCCCGCCCTCGTTTTTACAGCCGAGACCATGACTATGGCTCAGAAATGGAATTTGCCTGATCTGTTTCCTTTTGAGGACTGGGTCTTGAGGGGTTGTTATACATTTCTCTCTACCTCCCTTCATCTCTCTCTCTCTCTCTCTCTCTCTCTCTCTCTCTCTCTCTCTCTCTCTCTCTCTCTCTCTCTCTCTCTCTCTCTCTCTCTCTCTCTCTCTCTCTCACACACACACACACACACACACACATACCACAACAGAGCGGTGCCCACACTCAGTCCTTGCACACATTTCCTTGTGAATCCACACACGCCCCGACCATTCTCATTCCCTTGGACCCAGGGACACAGGGCCAAGATTATGGCTACAAATGGCTCGACATGAAGGGAGTAATGGCTTCCTTCTATCTACAAACGGCAGCAAAACCAGACTTCAGAAGTAGTGACACTAGCATTTAATAGCACATATAATTGGTGACCTTATCTCTGGGGGCGTGGTCTGGTGAAGCGCTGGGCCAATGAGGTATCGGAAGTTCTTTCTCGACCTTTAAGGGGATGGTGTATGATTGGTTGGTTTGATATATGGCTTGACTCGTAAAATAAAAGGGGGGGGATGAGGAGAGAGGGAGAGAGAGAGAGAGAGAGAGAGAGAGAGAGAGAGAGAGAGAGAGAGAGAGAGAGAGAGAGAGAGAGCTCTAAGTTTCATTTTCACTGCAAAATTTCCTTCTGTTCCACGTTCTTCAACTTATCACTGCCGCAGTGAAAAATTCCCTTCTGGAGCATTGCCTTATCCTTTTTACAGTGCAAACATTCAAGAAAGTCCACCTTTGGCCAAATCTTTCTTCAGTCTCCTGAAGTTAGATTTCAGCTATACCCTGACAGTGCAGTTACAGGTGACATACCTGAATGATGTGGTTGTATAGACCATGTCAACATTATTCATGTCATGAAATCATGACCAGAATTTAAGCATTAATGGTTTGACTGAAATGTCTAATGAAAAATATATCAAATGAGATAACCAAAATAACGTTGATGATAATAATGATAATAACAATGATAATGATAATGATAATAATAATAATAATAATAATAATAATGATAATGATAATAATAATAATAATAATAATAATAGTAATAGTAATAATGATAATGATAATAATGATAATAATGAGAAGAAGAAGAAGAAGAAGAAGAGGAAAGAAGAATATTGATAATAATAATTATAAGAATATTGATAAATCATATATTTCAGAAGAATATCGTTATTGAAAGAGTTCTCATGTGACCTGAATATAAAACATTTAAATACATAAAATACTGAGAATCAGCAGAATGCTGGAACCGCTGCTGGCGGATTAAGCTGCATCAGTTTATGGTTCATTAACTCGGTAACTATAAGACCTTCACAGGCACGTTTTGTCTTGTGAAACTGCTGCCAGTGAAGGGCTTTCAGAAGATCCCAGACTTGTCTCATCTGCACAAAGAGCATAGGAACCTACTGTTCATCTTGGTGGACGACGGCCTCTTTAAAAAGGATTGGACTCTTTATTAATTTCCTCGGTACGTAATAGATTCTTCAGTGATTGTACAATTATATTTCCATATGATGTGTAATGTTTATTGTGGATGATGTTACGTTAGATCTATGCTTATTAGTTGTACAGTTGTGGCTGGAGGATCGGAACACGTGCTGGAGAGTGTAGTAGACTCGAGCCAGCTTATATCTTCAGATGATTTGGGTTGTTGTATAAGTACAGTGGAAATACATTGACTTTTTTAAGGCATATAGTGATGATGCTTTTACTTCAGTGTATGTGTGTGTGTGTGTGTGTGTGTGTGTGTCCATACTGCTGTAATCCTTCTGCTAAAGCCAGTAAAGTCTCAAGCGAAAGTCTCAGTTCGGCAGTAAATAACACATGACCCAACTTAAGGCAGATTCACTAGCATGAACGAGATAGATCTGTAATGATCCTGTAACTTGCTGAACCCTTTCCTCACCCAAGGGCGTCTCTAGAAAAGCGAATTGTATAGCATACAGTAGAAACTGAATAGGAACCTGAACTGGTCCTCTGTTTACAAGAGCGATCGAAGAAGAATGATCATCATATCATATAACAGCAGCATCGAGAGGATAGGAACCTGAACTGTTCCTCTGTTTACAAGAGCGATCGAAGAATGATCATGATATCAGATAATAGCAACATCGAGAGGATTGGAACCTGAACTGGTCCTCTGTTTACAAGAGCGATCGAAGAAGAATGATCA
This sequence comes from Panulirus ornatus, assembly GCF_036320965.1. Classification (NCBI taxonomy): domain Eukaryota; kingdom Metazoa; phylum Arthropoda; class Malacostraca; order Decapoda; family Palinuridae; genus Panulirus; species Panulirus ornatus. The sequence goes on along the minus strand of NC_092265.1, from coordinate 10,217,782 downwards.
TGATATCAGATAATAGCAACATCGAGAGGATACGAGAAATACACCTTGAACTGTCTCCAGTCTCCAATACCATTTGCAATTTTGGGTCATTTATTAGGGGATGCTAGAAATACCTCTTGAATTATCTCCAATCTTCACTGCCATTCGCACTTTGGGTCATTTGCTTGACTTGTTAAGTGACTCTCAAGTGACTAAGTAGGTGAACAAGAAATCCATTCAGCTCCTAATACTCAAGAGTTCAACCCTGCAGCAACAGCCATCAGGTCTTAAGGAACATTGGAAGAGCACGTATGGGCACGGCAATGATCACAGTGCCATGTCAACAACTCTTCCCGTCTACACCCGGGACATCATATCACACACACCCACACACTCACCTCCTCCCTCCTCCTCCATCACTACAACACTGCAAAACACCGAGTCAACGTATCCCAAGACCCTCTCATGCCACAGGATGGCTGGTGCTGCCACAGTGTCCATGGTTGTGGTATGAGGGAGAGAGAGAGAGAGAGAGAGAGAGAGAGAGAGAGAGAGAGAGAGAGAGAGAGAGAGAGAGAGAGACCAGTTTGCTCCTCCGCTCAAAAAGCTGCAACACATAACATGTATAGGTAACACCCACCTTCTATCGTTCCTTCCCTGTAGTGATGTCCAGCCAAGTTCCTGCTGGTTTTATTACCCCTTGCTTCTGATGACCTCCCGTATTCTCTCATCCCTTGCTCCCTATTCTTAATCGAAGGTGATGAGCTAATTGCACTGAATTGTTATCCTGTTAGGGAGATAACCTTTTTCGGCTGTTCACACAACCCGGGTGCTCTCTGTGTGTCTGGTTACCATATGCCATCGGCTGCTGTCTCCTTCTGTAACCATGAGAAGGAATCGTTCATTTGTTTTTTCTGGTGACTTTGATCATTATTAATGTCCTTTTTTTTCCGCCCCTCACTCACTGGTTGACTTTCAGGTTTATCTTTCACAACGCCACTGTATTGATTTCTCTTTATTTAAGGTAGAGCCTCGGTCACAACAGTCTCCTTTTCCTTAGACAGTCATGGGGCCAATTTCTTCTTCGTCTTTGGAAAATTTAAACAAAGTACTTGTGTGTGTGTGTGTGTGTGTGTGTGTGTGTGTGTGTGTGTGTGTGTGTGTGTGTGTGTGTGTGTGTGTGTGTGTGTGTGTGTGTGTGTGTGTGTGTGTGTATCAGAGAGAGAGGGTTAGAGGAGACTGTCTGTGGATCTGTTTACGTGCACGAGGTTGCTGTTGTTTATATGTATTAACAGATCGCAGCTGGTGTGCCTTTGCATGCAGATGAGTATGAGTGTTTGTGTATTTGTGTATGTATGTATGTATGTGTAGCAGTGTCTCTGTGTACATGGTCTGTATAAGCGTGTGCAATGTGTACTGGTGTGTATGTGTATATGTGTGCTTGGATGTATTTCGATTCAGTCATCGTTGGTCACTCACTCCTCCCCCTCCCCCATCTTTTGAATTTCTTGAATTAACCACAAGCTGCAGAGAATAATTTATACGCAGGACAAAAGAAAAGAGGATAATTGAATACAAAAAAAATCAAAAATTATTCAGACTGAAAGAAATAGAAGGTATAATCTTGTAAAAGAATTAATACAGTGAAAAGAGGACAAGGCTTCTGACAAAATTCTACCCACCATATCCGCTTTCAGACCTTCCTATCACCTCGACTTCAACTCCTACACACAGAGTCTGGCTCTGACCTCATTACTAATTCCTGCTGTTGCCCGCACCTGTTTGCTGCACGGAGGTCGGAGCGACCCGGAGGTGTGCAGCAGCAGAAAGAGACAGACCAGGAGGGTGAACGAGAGGAGTACCAATTATGGCAGCAGCATTTGTGATAACACAAGCATCAGCAACAACTCCAACAGCAGTAATAAAACACAAAAAAGCAGGAGCATTTCTGACAGGAACAGGAGCAGAAGCAGATGTAGAGGAAGGACCATCATACCCAGCAGTAGTAGAGAAAGCAGCAGTGGAAGCATAAATAGTAATGTGGACCGAAGATAAATTTGTCCTCCATACTTGGGGCTTGCTTGTTGATGTCCACGGGAGGTGGTGTCTGGTGGGTTGATATGGGGACTTTGGTAGGTGGTGAAGGTGAAGGGTCTCTCTGGGGTGGTGTAGGTGAGGTCTCCGTAGGGTGGTGTAGATGAGGTCTCTATGGGGTGGTGTTGGTGAGGTCTCTATGGGGTGGTGTAGGTGAGGTCTCTGGGGGTGTGGTGGGGCACATCATTGGTTGGTGTAGATAGGGGTCTTCATGGGGTGCTGTAAGTAGAGTCTGTGGTGGATGGTGTGGGTGAGGGTGTGTATAGGTTGGTGTAACTCAGGTCTTTATGGTCTGGTGTTTTGAGTCAGGTCCCTGCAGGGTAAAGTCAGGTCTCTGTGAAGCAGAGTTTTTGTGAGCACCTTATGAGTTATCTCATGATACTTTTCCCTCATACACGACCCAGATGTGACTGTGGTAATAAAGAGACAATACACAGGTAAAATAGAGTGTTTTTACTACCATATATATATATATATATATATATATATATATATATATATATTTTTTTTTTTTTTTTTTTATACTTTGTCGCTGTCTCCCGCGTTTGCGAGGTAGCGCAAGGAAACAGACGAAAGAAATGGCCCAACCCCCCCCCCCCCCCCCATACACATGTACATACACTCGTCCACACACGCAAATATACATACCTACACAGCTTTCCATGGTTTACCCCAGACGCTTCACATGCCTTGCTTCAATCCACTGACATCACGTCAACCCCTGTATACCACATGACTCCAATTCACTCTATTTCTTGCCCTCCTTTCACCCTCCTGCATGTTCAGGCCCCGATCACACAAAATCTTTTTCACTCCATCTTTCCACCTCCAATTTGGTCTCCCTCTTCTCCTCGTTCCCTCCACCTCCGACACATATATCCTCTTGGTCAATCTCTCCTCACTCATTCTCTCCATGTGCCCAAACCATTTCAAAACACCCTCTTCTGCTCTCTCAACCACGCTCTTTTTATTTCCACACATCTCTCTCACCCTTACGTTACTTACTCGATCAAACCACCTCACACCACACATTGTCCTCAAACATCTCATTTCCAGCACATCCATCCTCCTGCGCACATATCTATCCATAGCCCACGCCTCGCAACCATACAACATTGTTGGAACCACTATTCCCTCAAACATACCCATTTTTGCTTTCCGAGATGATGTTCTCGACTTCCACACATTTTTCAAGGCTCCCAAAATTTTCGCCCCCTCCCCCACCCTATGATCCACTTCCGCTTCCATGGTTCCATCCGCTGACAGATCCACTCCCAGATATCTAAAACACTTCACTTCCTCCAGTTTTTCTCCATTCAAACTTACCTCCCAATTGACTTGACCCTCACTCCTACTGTACCTAATAACCTTGCTCTTATTCACATTTACTCTCAACTTTCTTCTTCCACACACTTTACCAAACTCAGTCACCAGCTTCTGCAGTTTCTCACATGAATCAGCCACCAGCGCTGTATCATCAGCGAACAACAACTGACTCACTTCCCAAGCTCTCTCATCCCCAACAGACTTCATACTTGCCCCTCTTTCCAGGACTCTTGCATTTACCTCCCTTACAACCCCATCCATAAACAAATTAAACAACCATGGAGACATCACACATCCCTGCCGCAAACCTACATTCACTGAGAACCAATCACTTTCCTCTCTTCCTACACGTACACATGCCTTACATCCTCGATAAAAACTTTTCACTGCTTCTAACAACTTTCCTCCCACACCATATATTCTTAATACCTTCCACAGAGCATCTCTATCAACTCTATCATATGCCTTCTCCAGATCCATAAATGCTACATACAAATCCATTTGCTTTTCTAAGTATTTCTCACATACATTCTTCAAAGCAAACACCTGATCCACACATCCTCTACCACATATATATATATATATATATATATATATGTATGTATTATATAATAACACAACTCCAGAACCCCTTATATGGGACTCCTGCAGCTTCGAGGCTGCACTGCAATTAGGAGCGGGGAAACGTTGGCCTTTCATTGGAGTGAGAGAGGGGCCTTAACATGGCTATCATCCTCCCTGTCTGTTAACGATGTGATAGTTTTCCCTGAGGTAACCTCTCGCCCGTGATGTAACAGCTCACAGCGAATCTCAGTAACGCCTTTAAATGATTTTTAATATATAACTCCAGAATTCCTTTTATGGGGAGGCTTCTACAATTTCAAGGGTGCGGTACATGCAGTAGTAGGAGAGACAGACTCCGTTAAAGTGAGAAGATGTTAGATGACGTTGTACTCCCTTTCGTCCATTATCGATAAATACGGTCTCGCGAAATTTGTTCTTTCTTCGGTGGCATAATCACAAGCAGGAAGAGTCCGGTAGTGTATGCAAGGGTTTTGTAATGCTGGGTTGGTCTACTGTATTTTTGGGGGAACGGGAGGAAACGAGTCAGATGCTGTTTGCAGATGACACAGCTCTGGTGGAAGACTCAAAAGGGAAACTTCAGAAGCTGATGTCGGAGTTTGGGAGAGTGTGTGTGAAGAGGAATTTGAGAGTTAATGTGAATAAATATAAGGTAATGAGGTGTTGACAGAGGGTTGGGATAAGGAGACAGGATGGTTGGAGTGTGAGTATATGTATTTATCTATTTGTTTATACGTAATCGCCATTTCCCGCGTTAGGGAGGAAACGCTTAAGAACAGATGACTGAGCCTCAGAGGGAAAATTCCTCACTTGGCCCCATTCTCTGTTCCTTCTTTTAGAAAAGGAAAACTGGAGGGAGGATTTCCAACCCCCCTGCTCCCACCCCTTTTAGTCACCTTCTACGACACGCAGAGAATACGCAGGAGTTCCTCACTCTCCCCAATCCCAAGGATAATATATATATATATATATATATATATATATATATATATATATATATATATATATATATATATATATATATATATATATATATTATCCTTGGGATTGGGGAGAGTGAGGAACTCCTGCGTATTCTCTGCGTGTCGTAGAAGGTGACTAAAAGGGGTGGGAGCAGGGGGGTTGGAAATCCTCCCTCCAGTTTTCCTTTTCTAAAAGAAGGAACAGAGAATGTAGGTTTGCGGCAGGGGTGTGTGATGTCTCCATGGTTGTTTAATTTGTTTATGGATGGGGTTGTTAGGGAGGTAAATGCAAGAGTTTTGGAAAGAGGGGCAAGTATGAAGTCTGTTGGGGATGAGAGAGCTTGGGAAGTGAGTCAGTTGTTGTTCGCTGATGATACAGCGCTGGTGGCGGATTCATGTGAGAAACTGCAGAAGCTGGTGACGGAGTTTGGTAAAGTGTGTGGAAGAAGAAAGTTAAGAGTAAATGTCAATAAGAGCAAGGTTATTAGGTACAGTAGGGTTGAGGGTCAAGTCAATTGGGAGGTGAGTTTGAATGGTGAGAGGCTGGAGGAAGTGAAGTGTTTTAGATATCTGGGAGTGGATCTGTCAGCGGATGGAACCATGGAAGCGGAAGTGGATCATAGGGTGGGGGAGGGGGCGAAAATTTTGGGAGCCTTGAAAAATGTGTGGAAGTCGAGAACATTATCCCGGAAAGCAAAAATGGGTATGTTTGAAGGAATAGTAGTTCCAACAATGTTGTATGGTTGCGAGGCGTGGGCTATGGATAGAGTTGTGCGCAGGAGGATGGATGTGCTGGAAATGAGATGTTTGAGGACAATGTGTGGTGTGGGGTGGTTTGATCGAGTAAGTAACGTAAGGGTAAGAGAGATGTGTGGAAATAAAAAGAGCGTGGTTGAGAGAGCAGAAGAGGGTGTTTTGAAATGGTTTGGGCACATGGAGAGAATGAGTGAGGAAAGATTGACCAAGAGGATATATGTGTCGGAGGTGGAGGGAACGAGGAGAAGAGGGAGACCAAATTGGAGGTGGAAAGATGGAGTGAAAAGGATTTTGTGTGATCGGGGCCTGAACATGCAGGAGGGTGAAAGGAGGGCAAGGAATAGAGTGAATTGGAGCGATGTGGTATACAGGGGTTGACGTGCTGTCAGTGGATTGAATCAAGGCATGTGAAGCGTCTGGGGTAAACCATGGAAAGCTGTGTAGGTATGTATATTTGCGTGTGTGGACGTGTGTATGTACATGTGTATGGGGGGGGTTGGGCCATTTCTTTCGTCTGTTTCCTTGCGCTACCTCGCAAACGCGGGAGACAGCGACAAAGTATAAAAAAAAAAAAAAAAAAAAAAAATATATATATATATATATATATATATATATATATATATATATATATATATATATATATATATAAAGAGACAGAGATGCAATGAGGGTAGAGGTAGCTAGTACAGCAAGAATTATCATCACGTCGCTTAAACTGTAAAGGATAAAAAGATATCGACAAAGGCATCAGCATTCACATTGTAATCCAGCACCACAGTCACCTCCAGGTCATCTCAACGACCCTCAGGACCCAAGATGGTGTAGTGCCGGACCCTCCCCTGAAATGCAACCCTACCTGTACCTGTAAATGTCCGGGAAGTGAAAGTTGCACAAGAGGCGCCTCTTGGAGCACCATCATCAATTCTTCGAGTTATCTACACATCTAGGCTCCGGCTAGACCCCCCCCCCCCATCATGAACCCTTAGTTTTACGTGGGATCTGACGAAAGCCCATTTAGGGGCTGTTGCTAAACTATGATAACTAACTAATGGGTTGTTAAGGAAGATGGGAAGGCTTATCATGAGGGTATTGGATACTAACATCATCGTTTCCAGTGTTGTTCTAGGACGCGAAGGATTATTACGAGGGGTATTGGATAACTTTATAATAACATCATCGCTTCCAGTGTTAATGTGAAAATCTCAAGATGCTACAACTGTCCTGCAGTATACAGAGAGCCCGCCAAGAAGTTCCAGGAATGCCGCTGTTGTCCTTATGGTCCTCAAAGAGTATAAAGAATGCCCTCAAAGAGTCGGGTTGGGTTTCCAGCCCCCCCTCACTCCTGCCCTTCTTCGTCGTCTTCCGCGATACGTCGGAGATACGCGGGCAGTAATTTTTTTTTCTTCTTTCTCACTTCTTTCCTTAGGGATAACATATCCTGAAGAACGACTGAGTTACTCTCGTTTCTGAAGGACGTGCCGAAAGGCTTTTTTCCATAAGTTTCGTACGTCTCTTCTTCCGTGGTTGTCGCGTGTCTAAGGAGGAGGTCCTGTCCGGGACGCCCCTTCCTTCTCTTTAGGTGGGAGGAAGGAGTCAGCTATCAGGGTGACTCCATCGCCTCGCGGTCCAGTTACCCCGGGCCATTACGTTGACGGAGGGTCCGGTTACCTCGTCACTCGTGGCTCAAGGCGAGCTGCATCTCCTCCTGCAGCACCTACTGTAGTTGTTATTGCTGCTTATGTCGTCGTGGCTTATCGTCCCTCCAACCACCACCACCCACCTTTTTTTTTTTCTTACTGTTGCTGCCGCTACTTCCTCTACCGTTGTTCGGCTTACCGTTGCCACGGCTGTTGTCCTTGCCGCCCCTGATCCCACCGCCCTTAATGGGTACTGTTGGCTCCCTCGTATTTTTCTTTTTTTCTTTTGCTCCTGGTGTTCGTGTTTTAGGGCTAATGCATATTGATTGTCCTCGAGATCCTCATCTTCGTAGACTTTCCTTTCATCCGCTTCTGCTGCTGATGGTAGCCCTGCTGCTGCTGCTGCTACTGCTGCTGCTGCTGTTAGTGTGTTGGCCAAGGCTCCTGTTACTTACATTATTACCATTCAGACCGTTTCATTTAATAACTGTCACTTATATCACTATGGCAGACGAGTTATTGGTGATTAGGGTACCTTAGAGCTCTCATTGTATTGCTTCTTTCTTTATCTCGGTTTTTCTGCTGATGATGACCGAGTTACTGCTGCCGATCTTCATGCTAGTTTTGCTAGTTTCCTTTATTGATGTCGTTGCAATTGATGTTCAAGGTTTTTCTTTTAGATAATGTTTATATCGATGTAAATATTCTTGTCTGTGTTGCTGTATATGTTCCATGTTTTTGGTTGGTGGTCTGATGATGCTGTAAATGATGTTGCTAGTGTTTCAAAGATGTTTGTTTCTGTTGTTGATGTATTTCTTGTTGTTGTTACTGAGGAAGTATCTGAGGATATTGCTAGTATTGTAGAAGATGTTTATAATGTCGGTAATGTTCCTAAAATTGTTTTTTGATGTAGCTAGTATTACTAAATATGTTTATAGTGCTGCTAGAAAAATGTTTTTGATGTTGCTTATTGCTTAAGATGTTTGTAATGTCGGTAATGTTGCTAGAAATGTTTTTTGATGTAGCTAGTATTACTGAAGATGTTTATAGTGCTGCTAAAAATGTTTTTGATGTTGCTAGTAATGCTGAAGATGTTTACAGTACTGCTAAAAATGTTTTTTGATGTTGCTAGTAATGCTGAAGATGTTTACAGTACTGCTAAAAATGTTTTTTGATGTAGCTAGTATTGCTGAAGATGTTTATAGTACTGCTAAAAATGTTTTTGATGTTGCTAGTATTGCTGAATGTGTTTGTAATGTTGCTAGTATTGCTGAATGTGTTTGTAATGTTGCTAGTATTGCTGAATGTGTTTGTAATGTTGCTAGTCTTGCTAGAAATGTATCTGATGCTGGTATTGCTGAGTTGGTATATGTTGCACGTAGTTCTGAAAACAAAGCTGCTAATGTTTATGATATGGACAGTTTTGTTAACGATATTTTTATAACATTTAACATTTTTAACATTGTGTTTCTTGTGTTGCCTGATGATATCATGAAGGTGTTAGCATTGCTAAGGATAGCTGTTCTTGCCGCTCGTGTTTACGTGGATGTTTCCGATGTTACAAAGTATTGCTAAGAATGTTTGCTAACAATGTTTGTGTTGCTGTTTCTTATTGATGTTAATGTTATACTTCCTGTCGCCGTCTCTAAACCACTCGTTGTGAGGTTTTCTCTTCTATTGTCTTTTCAGTTATTTTCAGTTTTCATAATACTTTGGCTTTTGTTTCTTAGTCTGTAGCTTATACATCAGCTATTGTTTCTATGTTGTTTTTTGTTTTGCTTACAGAAGCTGCTTTTCTTTGTTTTTTGTTGCTGGTGTTCTTGCTTTTGTTTTGTGTACAGAAGCTGTTTTTCTTTGTTTGTTGTTAGTGTTCTTGCTTTTGTTTTGTTGACAGAAGCTGCTTTTCTTTGTTCGTTTGTTGTTAGTGTTCTTGCTTTTGTACTTATTCCTGTATTTGTCATTGTTTCGTGATGACGATTTTGCATTGTGCTTCTTTTGTGGCAACTATTGTTTTTAGTGCTGTTGTTTCTTACGTGTCACTGATTTTGTCTTCCTGCGTCTGTTATTTTGTATTCCTGATGTTGCTGTTCTTATCATTGTTTGTGTGGTTGCTTTTGTTTTTATGCGTCTGCTGCTGTTAGTATTAGAGTCGTTGCATTTATTTTGTGCTGTTATTTCCTTATTTCCATTATTGCTTTTGTGCGTGTTTTTGTTGTTGTTGTTACTGTCATTATTATTGTTACTGTTGTTGTTTTCCTTTTGCGCTTCTGTTGTCGTTATTCTTGTCATTGTGAACGATTTTTTTTATTTGTACTTAATTCGCGCGCAGTCGCTCTTGTGTGTTTTTGCTGTTGATGTTAGTGTCACAACAGCAGACACTTGCTGGCAGCTGCTGCTGTACGAAGCTGATACTGTTGCTGCTGCTGTCACCAAGCTGCTACTCAAGCTGCTACCGTTGCTGCTGATGTCATTAAGCTGTTACTGTTGTTGCAGATGTCATTAAGCTGTTACCGTTGCTGCTGATGTCATTAAGCTGTTACCGTTGCTGCTGATGTCATTAAGCTGCTACCGTTGCTGCTGATGATGTCATTAAGCTGCTACCGTTGTTGCTGCTGATGTCATTAAGCTGCTACCGTTGCTGCTGATGTCCTTAAGCTGCTACTTTTTCTGTGTCTAAGCTGCTGCCTCTCCTGCTACTGCTCTGGCTAAGCTGCTGCCGTCTCTGCCACTGTCGTTAAAAAAAGCTCTGCTACCGTTGCTGCTGCTGCTGTTGTTGCTGCTGTAACGAAGCTGCTGCTGCTGTTATGAAACTTTCCAACTTTCGCGTTACTGTTGCTGTTACTTAGCAGCGGCTGCGGAGGGAATTGTGGCAAGTCATAGTAAGGCCAAGGACAGAGCCACTCAGCGTGTGTCTCCTTTGCTCCTTGACATTTACCGATGACAAGAGAGTGAGTGTGTGTGTGTGTGTGTGTGTGTGTGTGTGTGTGTGTGTGTGTGTGTGTGTGTGTGGAGTGTCACCAGGTAAGGCGGTGGTGGTGGTGTCCCCCAGGGAAGACTCTCAATAGATCGTACTCTTCGGCCTTCGTCTCGAGCTTTGTGCCCCGTCCTATCACAGGAAATGGTGACCGAGTCTGCTGGGTGAGGTTTTGTGTAGTGTGTGTGTGTGTGTGTGTGTGTGTGGGTACAGCGTCTTCTTTTTTTCTTGCGTCTCGCATTATTCTCCTCACCTTGTGGGGTCGCTTGGCTTGGATTTTTCGTCTGGGTGGCTTTCAGTCTAGCGATGTTTCCTTTCCACTCATGACTCGGTTGTGTACCTCACGTCCTTGTGTGAACCATTTCTGCATCGATGTCCCTACGTGCCATCTTATCTCCGCTCCATCTGTCGGTGATGCCCATCGTTCGTTCACTCTCTCATATCTCTTATCTCTCCTGTGGTAATGTAGCCACAGACCATGGAGGTGCCTCTCTCAGATCTCTTATCTCTCCTGTGGTATGTAGTCACAGATCATGGAGGTGCCTCTCTCAGATCACTTATCTCTCCTGTGGTAGGTTGCCACAGATCATGGAGGTATCCTCTCTCATATCTCTTATCTCTCCTGTGGTAGGTAGCCACAGATCATGGAGGTATCCTCTCTCATATCTCTTATCTCTCCTGTGGTAAGTTGCCACAGACCATGGAGGTATCCTCTCTCATATCTCTTATCTCTCCTGTGGTATGTAGTCACAGATCATGGAGGTGCCTCTCTCAGATCTCTTATCTCTCCTGTGGTAGGTTGCCACTGATCATGGAGGTATCCTCTCTCATATCTCTTATCTCTCCTGTGGTAGGTAGCCACAGATCATGGAGGTATCCTCTCTCATATCTCTTATCTCTCCTGTGGTAGGTTGCCACAGATCATGGAGGTATCCTCTCTCATATCTCTTATCTCTCCTGTGGTAGGTTGCCACAGACCATGGAGGTTCACTCTCTCATATCTCTTATCTCTCCTGTGGTAGGTTGCCACAGACCATGGAGGTATCCTCTCTCATATCTCTTATCTCTCCTGTGGTAGGTTGCCACAGACCATGGAGGTATCCTCTCTCATATCTCTTATCTCTCCTGTGGTAGGTTGCCACAGACCATGGAGGTATCCTCTCTCATATCTCTTATCTCTCCTGTGGTAGGTTGACACAGATCATGGAGGTGCCTCTCTCATATCTCTTATCTCTCCTGTGGTAGGTTGACACAGATCATGGAGGTATCCTCTCTCATATCTCTTATCTCTCCTGTGGTAGGTTGCCACAGATCATGGAGGTATATACTACCAGTTCTACCCCACCTGGACATTGGCAGGGTTCGTGACGTCTGAGCAGTGAGCCAGCACTTCAGTGGCTGTTAATTTTCACTCCTGTGGTTCGGGTTGCTGTCTTTTCTTTTTCTGTTACTCATATGTGGGCTGCTACCATAGAGTCCACAAACACACACACACTACATCATACACATAGCACTTGAAATCTCATAACTCATATGACTCGTTTTCTGTAACCCTACAGTTTCTTGCGGTGAACGTTACGCGCTGTCTTAGTATACCCGTCTTACCCATGTTACAGCTCTCAGTAGTGTTACCGGACTCCGCCTCTTTGTGGTTACGCCACGCGTGAAAAGTTACTCCAAAGGAGTCCATCACTTCCCTGCAACTGACTGCAGCGTAGCCTCGCAGCAGCAAGAACCCCCTGAGGAAGAGGTCCTGGGGTTGTATAATGTATAACCTCTCAATCAAAACTTCACAACCCCAAACTCTCGGTCACAGCCTCACCACCTCCCATCTGTCAATAACAACCTCACAACCTCCCACTTATCATTCACGACCTAACATCATACACAACCCCACAGTTCCCACTCTCAGCCGTACAGCCCTCTCCCACAAACCCACATTACTCACCCACAGCACCACAGTCCTCACCCACAACACCACAGTTCCCACTCTCAGCCGTACAGCCCTCTCCCACAAACCCACATTACTCACCCACAGCACCACAGTCCTCACCCACAACACCACAGTTCCCACTCTCAGCCGTACAGCCCTCTCCCACAAACCCACATTACTCACCCACAGCACCACAGTCCTCACCCACAACACCACAGTCCTCACCCACAACACCACAGTCCTCACCCACAACACCACAGTCCTCACCCACAACACCGCAGTCCTCACACACAACACCACAGTCCTCACCCACAGCACCACAGTCCTCACCCACAACACCGCAGTCCTCACCCAAAACACCACAGTCCTCACCCACAGCACCACAGTCCTCACCCACAACACCACAGTCCTCACCCACAACACCACAGTCCTCACCCACAGCACCACAGTCCTCACCCACAGCACCAGTCCTCACCCACAAGACCGCAGTCGTCACCCAAGATCCCAAAAATTTCACCCACAACCTTCTCCTTGACTCAAACATTCAAACTAGAGTCTATACCATTTTTCGATATCCTTTTCTCTCTTTCATCTTTGATTTGCATCTCTTTCCTTTGCCTCTTATCATTACCTCTGTTCTCTCTTAGATACATCCCACATCTTCCTACGTTTCCTTATCACTTCATACACCTAGTTCGCTGATTCTTCTTCTGTTCAGGGGTCTACCTTCAAGCTACTTACGGTCTAATTGAGAGGTTGAATCGATCGATCTAATCCACTGAGAATGATAGCATGATTGAGGGGGTCGTATAATTATACGGTCAGAGATATTTCACCGTCGAAATTGGGGAGGCAAATTGGATATTGCCAGTGGAGGAGGAGGAGGAGGTAGGCTGACAACATCATCGAAGTTGAGGAGCCATGGCTGACACCACCATCGAAATACAAGAGGCAAGGCTGACACCATCATCGAAGTACAGGAGGCAAGGATGACATCACCATCGAAGTACAGGGGGCAAGACTGACATCACCATCGAAGTACAGGGGGCAAGACTGACATCACCATCGAAGTACAGGAGGCAAGGCTGACATCGCCATCGAAGTACAAGAGGCAAGGATGACACCACCATCGAAGTACAAGAGGCAAGGCTGACATCGCCATCGAAGTACAGGAGGCAAGGCAGGCTGACATCACCATCGAAGTCGAGGAGGGCAAAAAGGACATTACTATTCCTCTTACCATCCACAGTGGACGTGGGGACAGCGAGATTCGATACCGGTTGACACCAGGGCGTGCAGGACCTCAGACCCTCGCCAGCAACTCCTCTAATGGATATTATTTAATGGAAAGATAAGTTGTAAATACGATTAAAAGCGGTTTATATGCACTGGCTAAGGGACCTGTTGGGGGCAAGGGTGCGAGATATAAAACCCTGGGGAACAGAATTATGCACGGTTAAAGACGAGGAACAGGAAAATGACACAATAAAGAAAGAAGAAATATAAGAAATAATATTATACTCTGCATGGTAGTTAAGGCCAGTGATAACCAGTGATAAGTATTTGATATCGTGTTATTAAAGTTAATGCTTTAGATAAAGGTGTAAATAACCTAATGCTTCACTAACTCCCATGTCGAGAGAATGTAAATCTATCCAGAAATCGTGTTTCTTGAAGGTACGAGTTTGAATACGTGTGTATATGAGCTGCACAAGGATCGCTGTCTCTCTGGGTGACGTAAATCAGTCGTGGAAATAATTAGAATCAATTAGATTAATAATGAGGTTGAGGGTGAGTTCCTCATCCCATCGAGACACCGGAGGACCCGAGTGAGCCTGCACGGGTGTCCTCATTACTTAATACCGTGATGGGGTGGGGGATGGACCATAGGCGAGAGGGTGGGGTCGCCCCATCGCGACGAAGAGGACATGGAAAGGACAGATAACGGGATACGGGGTGGTCCAAGCCCAGGTTATCTGCGGTTGTAATCTTTATTTGTGGTGGAAATGGGTTGTAAAGCAAAAGGCAGACCAAAAGGTATGGAACCGACCTCCGCTACTCTTTTAAGGTGCAGACCAAAGGTGGAAGAAAGGGTCGTCCCATCTGACGTTCTGGCCTGGCCAGCAGCAGCAGCAGCAGCGGCGGCAGCAGCAGCAGCGGCGGCAGCGGCAGCAGCAGTGGCGACGGCGGTGATGGCCAGAGCCCAGCCGCGTCATGTGAGTTGTCGATAAGACACACATTATGACCCGGACGTCCACAGCAAGTGGCCCTTAATGACCAGACCCACTTTAAGTTCGGGGTATCGCTGTGGTGACGGTGTGGCGCGTTGCTGTGGTGTTATGGTGGTGAAGGTCCTGTACTGGTGGAGTTATTGTGGTGGAGAGGTTTTTGGTCGTTGTTTTTATCATGGGTCTTGTGGTGGTAGACGTGTTGTTGTGTTATAGTTGTGAGATAGTGAAGGTCTTGTGATGGTGAAGGGTGTTTGAAGTCATGGGTTAAGTTGTAGTGATGGTAGAGAGGTACGTGATTGTGGCAGTGATGGTGTTGTGATGGTGAAGGCTTCTAGAAGGGGAAGATGGTGTGTTGGCGGAAGTGTTGTGGTGGCGGAAGTGTTGTGTGATGAAGATGTGGTTTAGAGAGGATCATGTGATGTTGAAATGGATGCATCATTGTTGTGACGATGGGAATGTTGTGCTTGTTGAGGTATTGTGTTGGTGTCGGTATTGTTATGTTGGAGATGGTGTGTTGGTGTAGGTATTGTGCTGGTGCTGGTGAAAATATTGTATTTGTGTATTACACTGGTGGAGACGGGTTTGTGTAGATTATATGCTGGAGGAGATGTCGTGTCAGTGAGATTACTGTGTTATGCAAGTGTTGTGAGGCTGTTGTGGTTGTGAAGGTGTTGTTGTGAGGCTGACATGGTGGTCAAAAAAAGTGTCGTGGCTGTGAAGGTGTCGCAGTTGTGAATCTCTCGTGGTTGTAGGGTTGTTTGAACAGTGACGTTGTCATGGTTGTAATGGTTCATTGGTTGTAGTATGTGTAGATGTAAGACTGTCGTGGTTGTGGAGCTATCGTGGTTGAGGAGCTACCGTAGAAGATGAGGGGTTACTGTGGTTATGAGGGATGTTGTGGTTATGAAGGATGTTGTGGTTATGAGGGATGTTGTGGTTATGAGGGATGTCGTGTTTATGAAAGATGTGGTTATGAGGGATGTCGTGGTTATGAAGGATATTGTGGTTATGAAGGATGTCGTGGTTATGAAGGATATTGTGGTTATGAAGGATGTCGTGGTTATGAAGGATGTCATGGTTATGAGGGATGTCGTGGTTATGAAGGATGTCATGGTTATGAGGGATGTCGTGGTTATGAAGGATGTCGTGGTTATGAGGGATGTCGTGGTTATGAGGGATGTCGTGGTCGTGAGGGTTCTATTGGCTGTGAGGGTGCTATTTCTGTGGAAAATGTGACCACCATGACCAAAGGGAACCCCCCTCCCACCCATATTAGCCAGATCCACGACCGCAAAACCTGTGTGTACCTACCTGCCTTCCCTCCCTACCCCCTTCCCCCCTTTCCCCCACCCCACGCGAGCGCCTCAAGGTCGACCTCGCCGCTCGAGGACGTTGGTTGGTAGAGGGGCCCCCCCCCTGAGGCGCCGTTAGAAGGCCGAGGGCCATCCACCGTTGACCGCGGGTTTCTCACAGTCCGCTCAGGGCAGCTACGTCTGAAGGAGGGAAGCCAGGGTGGGTGGGTCCTCCAGCTTTGTCCTTAATAAAGCCGTTGTAGATCTTCACCGATAGGATAAAGTTCGTGAAAGAAAATGAAGATTGTATGTCTACGAGCGTTGTAGAAATCAGAATGTCGCAGTGCCTTTTTTTGTTTATGCTTCGTTTTCGTGAGTGTGACGAACGCCTTCGTGGATGTGCTTTCATCGTCTGAGCTCACTATTGTTTACATTGGCTACAGTAAACGGTTTGTCCATGGATCGGAATTCATTATTTTTTTCTTTTTATATCCCGTTTTCTAGAAGCTCTGAAGACGTGTCGGGGGATGTGTGCTGGACAGAAGTTCCTCGAGAGGTTTTAAAACCGTCACTGTGACGCGAAGGTTTGTGTGTGTGTGTGTGTGTGTGTGTGTGTGTGTGCACAGTTGACATTTGTTAAAGAAATGAAAGTCATGTCTGAAGGAATGAAATAGGATGACCGTGAGTATATCACAAAATGAAATGACATTAAGAGTAACTCGTATGTGATATGAAAACTACTCACTTAATTTAGTATGGGTGTAGCACCCATTAGTGAGAGAAAAAATAAAGAGAAGATAAAGTGTATAAAAGGAGAGAGTAGCCAGGCGAAATGGAGGCGGATTGTAAGAGAGGTTAAATGTCCTTTTATATCACTGGGTGCCAATTAACGCATTTCTTAGCATTCGTAACACCGGACACCGCACAAGGTTTTGCAACAATTGTGTCAGAGGATGGAAGGTGTCCAGAGCACAAACGAGAAAGTGTGACTCGTGCATGCCAAGGGGGAAGTAGTTTCAGATTGAATAATAGGTAAAGTGTCACTAGAGGATGAACGTAGGTGGAGTATGGACATTGATCCAATAAAAAATGAAGGCAAAGCAACGAGACACTGTAAATGTTGAATGCTGTGGCCACCGTAATCTATAAGCAGTTATGCAACTAGAGAACATGATACTCTTTTAGACTTGTGGGCTGTAGATATAGACAGAAGTCTCTTACGAGTCGAAGCCTTAAATGGAGTACGAAGAAGGCCTGAAAACCGCATAGAATCGTCAGAGAAAAATGAATGATGCAGGGCCTTCGGAGTAATTAGAAAACCAGCCTTTTTTTTAAAACGATAACGGACGGTAACGAAGGCATGTAACGTAAGCAGGAAGAATATTACTCTCTTCGAAATTCATATAGTTGAGTGGCCAGGTAGCCATTAATCTAGGTGACATAGCAAAAAGGAACTCCAGGAAATAATGCCTGTACTGACCGAGACAATTAACGCACATTGAGTAGGTACAGTTGCAAGACGAGTAATACGAATATCTGGTGGGTACGATCACCGGCCATAATTTGCATATTCACCATTGCCACTTACATGCCGAATATGTGTAAAAGACGATCCACTCCATGTACGACCATCAGGGCGATTTAAAGACACGATGATGACTCACTGTATCTGTTGGTGTTGCCTTGGAGTTTTTGGATTCGATCTCCCTACAAGAACAGTATATGATGCTATTGTCTTTGACTCGTTGATTAAGTACTTGTACAGGAACTGGGAACAGGCGTAATAGAGGCAAAGATGGTGATATCTTCATTATGTAATCATGGGATTTGATGCTACTACTGAAACTTTTCAAGAGCAATGTATGTAGAATTAAACGAAGGGATAAACAGAAATATTGATCGCTACTTCCCACACATCAGATCAGTCCTTTTTATTCCCCATAGTTTATGTACTGTCGATAGAACATTCAGTTTCATTAGTGAACATCAAAAAGTTATCGTCTACTGGTTGCTTCAACGCATCCTGCAAGCCACATCCCACATAGTCAGAGTTTCGAAGTCTAGGAGCGAGAGGTCCCTCGTCCTCTCCTGAAGGAGCTGTCTACCTTATCCTGCTTAATGTCGGGGCGTCACAAGGCCAGTCCTGTGTAAGGAAGGCCGTTCCCGGGATCCTAGCACAGGGATTCTACCTTCATGTATCGCTTCTGAGAATAACCTAGCACATCTTAGAATACCAATGGTTGGTGGCTGGTTTAGAGGTCCTTAGATGTGTGTGCGTGCGTGTGTGTGTGTGTGTGTGTGTGTGTGTGTGTGTGTGTGTTTCTGCACGTAGGAGACTCGAACGCAGATACATACAAAGAGGAGTTCATGTGTTTGTGTGTCCCTGTGTGCATCTCCTGAGAACCTGTAATGGCCAAGCATACCTTCTCTCCTACCCTAGCGACCACTTCTAAGCCAGGCATAGGCAGGAAGCATTCCCTTCCACTTTTTCCTTCACCTTTTTCTTTCATACTATTCCTTCCTAGCCTTGGAGACGACACCTGTGCACGGTTCTGTACTCGTAAGATAAGTTTGCACTGACGCTATACCGTATGCCGTCTCCACTGACGGAGAATTTACACCGAAGGCAACTTCTAACACAGCACAGGGTATACTCACAACACAGTTTGTCTCCACAGCACAGGGTATACTCACTGTTTGTCTCCACAGCACAGGGTATACTCACTGTTTGTCTCCACAGCACAGGGTATACTCACAACACAGTTTACCTCCACATCACGGGGTGTACTCACAACACATCCTGCAATCACAATACAATCTGTAGACCAGGGACAATCAACACTCACCAAATCCTACACGACACAGCCTACATTGACCCTACAGTCTGTCTACATGCACGCCTCAGCCACAGCATAGTCTACACCAACGCCAGAGTCTAGATCTACACGAGAGAGTGTACATTCACATCATTTGTAGCTGTCAAATAGACTAAGTTGAACCAGTGACTGAGAGATAAAAAAGTTAAAAAAAAAAAAAGAAAAGAACTGCATGAATTACAAGAATGAAAAATTCGTCGAAACTGAACAAAAAAAAAAAAAATAGCTGAAGTGGGCGAGGAAAATTGAATCCCATCTTCAAAATACAGACGAAAAGCAGTCACACTCCGGGCATGTTTTCTGCTAAGTATTGCCGTCCGTACGAGGTTAATTGCTTGTGCTTTATGCTTTGGAAGGGCTGGGATGCCCACAGCTGACTTAAGACAATTACAAACTGTTTATGGACGTGGTTGAGCCTTGACGAGACTGCAAATTGGCGTCTTAACAACATTATTAATTCGTCTTTACCCGGGATGAGATCACCGTTGTGTCAGTATATTGATCTAAGGGTTTAGCTTTGACGAGATGATCATTAGTTTGGCCTCGTTCATTGAGGCAATTCTGTGGGCCAAGTGAAGATGTAATTTTTTTTGTCTTTATTTTGAATTACCTGAGAGGCACGGCCAACTGAAACCCTAATAAAAAGCCATCGCATGAACGTATTATACCTATCTGTCTATCTATCTATATATCTATCTATCTATCTATCTATCTATCTATCTATCTATCTATCTATATATATATATATATATATATATATATATATATATATATATATATATATATATATATATATGTATATATATATCGTAGCCTTAGCTGGGTACCCATTTCATCGACCATCCCCTCGGGTTGGATGAACAGCTGGATTGACTGTGAACCAACTGCCGCAACCAGGATTCGACCCAGTGCGCCCGACGCTGGGCGGCCCGTGAATTCGTCATGGTCAGGAACGCTAACCGCTACACGGCAGAGGTTTAATCATCTTCATGTTGTTAAGATGAGATCTGGGGGTTAATCATTTAATGGGGTATTTACGTGTGTCTGGGTCAGCCGTACTGGGACAACAACGAGCGAACGATGGTTCAGCCCTAAGGGTTGAGTCCTGTCTAAGCCCTTGAGCACAGTGTTTTTAGGACCCTTAGGCATGATGGTCTCGCCTTTACCTTTGACCCCGTACGGGATAGGGGGAAGGCCAGGACACGATACCTTGGGTTCGTGTTGTCGTGGTCGAGAGTCGTGTTCAGCGGTCGTACTGTCGTGACCGATTGACTAACTCGTAGGCAAATATGTGTTCGATGAAAGACGTGTGATGTCTTCCCGTTTCAGTAGGGTCACATCTGCAGGTGTTTCATGCCTTCAGTCTCGAGCTCTTTCGGTACCATCTGTTTCATAGGCGTGTTAAGACAGTCCTCTGGTCTGGTCTCGGGCCTGTTTCGACACCTTCAGTGTGCCATTGTGTCCGTTGATCCCTCGTCTCGAACTGTTTCAAGTGACCGACCAGCACCCGGTGCACCAGCTTCAGCTCCCGTCTGGTCCTCCTGCAGTAGAACCTATAGTTGGTGGTGGTGATGGTGACGTTAGGTGGCATTCGGTGAGGGGAGGGATGGGTGTTGGGGAGGGAAGATGAAGGGGCTAGGAGAGAGAGAGAGAGAGAGAGAGAGAGAGAGAGAGAGAGAGAGAGAGAGAGAGAGAGAGAGAGAGGTCGTCTGCCGCCGACCTTGAAGGACCCAGGAGGGAGCGTCCGTCGTCGTCGTCAGCAGCAGCAGCGGCGGCGGAGGCAACGCACAACCGGCGCGACAGGTTTTTCTGCGGAGGGACAGCGTCATCCTCGCCCCGGTCCTGTTAAGCGTGCCCGGAGGGCGGGGCGCGGCGGCGGAGAGGCTCTTAAAAAAAAAAAAAAAAAAATCTTGCGGGAGGTTGGGTAAGGAGATGGGGGTTCTCTAAGGGTAAAGGGAGACGTGGGTAGATTAGGGTAGGGAGTGGGGGGAGGGGAGATAAAGAACGACGCCTGGGGAGAGCATGGTAATTAGGGTGGGGTTTGGGGGGTGGGGGGAGGCGGTGGCTGCAACACCCCTTGAGGTTAAAAAGAATTCGAACTGACTTAACTTCAGGGCGGGTTACGTAAGAGGCGACCAGGTCTTGGAAGAGCTGCTTTTAGCGTCCCACCATCCTTAGTACGAACGCGAATGTGTTTACCTCATCTACGAGGACATATCTACTACACTACTGTATATCTACCACATGATCAGATCTATCACACATCCACGCCTACGCGGTGACCAAACCTTACCACAAGACCCCCATCTACAAGAACACCATATGTACCATACACCTCTACCACACGTCTACATCAACAGAAAGACCCCATCTACCACACAGTTGTGCCTACTACACAAACTATGTCTATGTACCACACAGCTGTGTATACCAGACAACAAAAGCTACGAGAGAGCCACATTTACCACACAACTATATTTACGAGAAGGCCATATCCACCTCACAACCATACGTGCCACAACGCCACACCTTCGAGAAGGCCACAACTGTACCTAACATCCAATACCTATGATACAGCTACACCTAACATAAAAACGCAGATGCCGAATGACGATTTCAGTTCTGCAATCGCTCGAACGAGTCTGTGTAACAGCTCAAGCCAGTTGTCTAGCCACATCAGCACATCATCACGTTCAGCACATCTTCCAACGTTCCTCGTACGCCACACTCACAGATAGGAACAGGGCCATTGGTCGTACTGAAGAATTATTTACGACAGTGGTACTTACGGCAGATTAAGTTGATCGTCCCAGTTGAACTGCTTTATCTATTTTTTTTGGTACGATCATTTTTTGTCATCACATGTTGCCGGGTGTGTGTGTGTGTGTGTGTGTGTGTGTGTGTGTGTTGGAGGTCGCTAAATTGGTGGCCAGAATTGGCAGGACGTGCACCGGTTATGGTCACTGTAGTTAGGTGTGAGTGGCCAGGTGTTGTAGATGCATGCATGACTGGTTTTGTATTGGTGGTGGCCTGGTATGACTAGGTGTGTGCTGGTAGTGGCCTGGTATGACTAGGTTTGTGCTGGTAGTGGCCAGGTATGACAAGGTATGTGTTGCTGGCGGTGGCCAGGTATAACAAGGTGTGTGCTGGTAGTGGCCAGGTATGACTAGGTATGTGTTGCTGGTGGTGGCCGGCCAGGTGCATGAGATCATGGAGTGCATTAGACTAGAAGAAAGGATTCCCCAACTGGTGAAGTTATGACGCCTTCCCTGGTGGAGTAAACCCGTCACAGGACTCACCAATTTACTCACTTCCCCACAGTCGATGATGAGTATAATAGTGTAATGAGGCTGTATTATTACCTACACACGCACACACACACACACACACACATGATGAATATAGCCACTAGACGTCTTCGTAATTCAGGGTAACAAAAGCGACTA
The DNA here is from genome assembly GCF_036320965.1 of Panulirus ornatus. Classification (NCBI taxonomy): domain Eukaryota; kingdom Metazoa; phylum Arthropoda; class Malacostraca; order Decapoda; family Palinuridae; genus Panulirus; species Panulirus ornatus. Next base: position 10,195,694 of record NC_092265.1, on the reverse strand, counting down.
ACATTTGTTAGGACCGAGGATGTGTTGGTGGTGGTGACTGGTAAGTTAGTGTTGGTGGTCGTCGTGGTCGTGGCAAGGGTCTATTTGGTGGCAGGGGAGAGTCTTGATACGTGGGAAGGACAGACAACAGAAGACTTGATGGCATGTGACAGTCATAAGTGGTCGTGGCGAGGGATAATGTTGGTGATTGTGAGGGAGGGTGCTGGTCGTAAAGGAAGGTTGTTGATGGTGAGGGAGGAGAGAGAGAGAGAGAGTTATAGAACCCTGATCCCTAAGTCGAAGTTCCTACACGGCTATTTGTCCCGCCATCTATTGCTTCTTAACCGAAGATAAGTCGCCATGGCTCCAGGCGTGAAGAAAAAAAGGTTAACCTTCATCCAGCTAATGATGATTTCCATGCAGTCAAACCCCTCTATCCCCCCACCACCACCACCAATTTATGGCAGCTCCTAAACTCTCCATCCGCATTGATTCATCTTCCTCACCCCCTCCCCACACACACACACACGCACACACATACACACGTACACACCCGCCAGCATGCACATCAATACGAAAAAAAAAAAATGTTTCTCAGTTGGGATAACTCCCTTGTCTTTCTCGGCAAATCTTCTTAATAACCATCCCTAATGATCATACAGGCTTTTCAAACTTTTGTTTTCTGACTCTATTTTTCCCACCTCTTGGAAACTTTCCACGAAAACTATCTGTGTAGACTCACCAAAGTATATATGTAATTTCAACGTCTCTTTACATATGTGAAATCTTTCCATACAAGTTATGGCTTTATCCCTGGACGACACTCCATCCAAGATCTCCTTTTCCCTCATTCACACCCTGACTGTAATATACAACAGCAGTGAATCCTCTCCAGTCAAAGGTTCAACTCGTATATTCATCCAACCTCCTTATCTGATCCCTTAAACCTATCGTGTGCCCCACAGCAGTAAACGTATAGCAGTTGAGGATCGTCTTCTACTGTCGACTCCAGGGTATCCCTCAAAGCTCTTGTTCTTAACCTCACACTTCTCATATCACATATCAGCCACCCTCAACCAATGACAACGTATCTCACGCACGTGTATAGCAAATGACGTCATTTCTTAACCAATGACAACGTATCTCACGCACGTTTATAGCAAATGACATCATTCCTTAACCTATGACGACATATCTCACGCCTATGTATAGCAAATGATATCATTCCTTAGCTTATGACGACATATCTCACACACGTGTATAGCAAATGACGTCATTCCTTATGAGAGTCTCTTCAGTCACCCTGATTAGAAGTCCGTAACCCATTTCCGCACAGGTCATCTTTATGTCACTTTTACTCTCACTCCTGTTCCCAGAGCCGCTGGACGCCGGCAAATCCCTTACCTTTCTTGGACTAAGTCTCAAAACCCAGCATCTTCCAAAGGTAACGTGTCTTCCACCACACCAAGTACAGACTCGAGAGAACTTGGCTTTCGTATCCATCTTTAACCCACGTTTTTATTCCCCTCAGGTGCTGGCTTTTTACCCGGAGCCATGTTTGATTGCATGGACCAACCTGCTCCAGCTGTTGGTAAGGTGTATCTTGGTCCTTCTTTAACCTGGCTGACCTATTGAGATACAGTATGGTTGAGCAGCATGTGGGGCAGGATCTTCGCCTCAAACTTGCCTTCGTTCCTTACTCTCTCTTCCTCGTTACAGTCAGTCAGAAGTCTCATACACACACACATACACACACACACACACACACACACACACACATATATATATATATGTGTGTGTGTGTGTGTGTGTGTGTGTTGCTCCCTTTACACATAAATCGCAGTTTCTCAAACAGAAATCAGAGACTGGTTTTTCCGTTTTGTCTCCCCAAAAACTGCAGAGTGTGGAAGCATCGCTTGTTTATATAGCATGGTATCAGATTCTCCCTGATAAAGACGACTTCAGGTTTTGCTCAAGAAGGTAAATGGTTAGTGCCGTTGACCACCTCGATCGTCGTGATAATGAGAGACATATGAATGGTAAGATAGACTTATTCCCAGCAAAGGCCACACCCGACCTTCGTCCGCATTATTAGCCAGTCCACAACCTAACTGGCCCACTACTTACCTGGTCTTCACCCCTCGCCCAATCTACGTCAGTAACCACTCGACACTCGGCCTAAGCCGTTCTATACCCAGCCCAGTCCTTGATCAATCCGTAGCCTTCCTGTTCGCACGGTAGGAAAAAAAAAAAAACTTACACCCCAACTAGTGTGCTCTCAACACACTTCACACCTTTCATAGTTTAGCCAAGTCCTCACCTAACTCAGTACACATCCATCACAGGATAGATCTAACCCAACAGATACCCAGCGTAGCACACACCTAACTCAGTATACATCCATCACAGGATAGATCGAACCCAACAGATACCCAGCGTAGCACACACCTAACTCAGTACACATCCAACACAGAGCAGATCGAACCCAACACAACAGACACCCAGCGTAGTACACACCGAACCCAGATCACTCACAACCCAGTATACACCGCACTCACTCCAAACCTTACTCATCGCACATCCTTCCCAGTACACATCCGCTACTCAATACCCTTCCCATCCAGTCCACATCCTAATCCAGCCTCATCACCCAGCCTCCTCGATCCCCATACAGGCGTAACAGTTAGAGGGAGGGAACCACCACTCACTCTCCCAACAAAAACAAACTCGAAGTGTTAAAGAGAGGTGTCACAGAACGGCTGATGAACAGGTGACAAAAGGACCTTAGCAGGCTACCTTTGACCAGGTACCTTGACCAGGTGCCTTGACCAGGTGCCTTGATGAAGTACCTTGACTAGATGCTTTGAGCAGGCTCCCCCCCTCCCCTTCAGCACCTTGATGGAGCACCTTGACTAGGTTACCTATCCTGATTAGGTGCCTAAACCAAGTGTCCGGACGAGGTGTCTTAACAAGGTACCTACCTTGACCAGGTGCCTTGACGAAGTACCCTGATGAAGTAGTACCTTGCAAGTTACCTTGATTAAAGGTTTACGATACCAAATCAGAGCTGATTTTTATGGTATCTCTACCTACCACATCCCACCACCTCATGCAGAGGTTCGCCTTGATAGGTATAGAGGGAGCCCACTTCTTTTTTTTTATATTTCTCTCGTCCGGGGTGGGTTGAGGGGGGGGATAGGACTTGTTAAAGCAGGAAGTACTGGTTGTTAATATCGTTGTAGGAGAACGGGTGTTTAATTGTGTCCTGTGTATGGTCCGCGGTGGGCCGTTCCGTTCCGTCCGGGTCATAAAAGCTGGAGACGTCGTGTTCAGTTGAGCCAAAGACGGTGTTTTGGCATGATGCTTAATTGAGATGTTTTATGGATATATATATATTCTCTCTCTCTCTCTCTCTCTCTCTCTCTCTCTCTCTCTCTCTCTCTCTCTCTCTCTCTCTCTCTCTCTCTCTCTCTCTCTCTCTCAGTCTATCTATCTATCTATTTTATGTCTATCTCACACACACACACACACACACACACACACACACACACACACACACACACACACACACACACACACACACACATTAAGCTGCCATGGACAAGGTCTCTCTCTCTCTCTCTCTCTACCTTCCTCTACAGTGGTAATGTGCATCATTTTCCACCAGTGGAATTCCTTGACGCAGGTTTAAGGTCCGTTGTTAATTTTACCAGTGGCAGGAAGTGAAAGGAAAACCATAATACAGAAGGGAATTACGACGTAAGAAAGGATGAAACGAGAGGAAGAAAACGATGGAAGAAGGAAAAAGGGAAACGGTTAAGGAAAAAGTGTGAAACAAGAATAGCTAAGAAGATAGAAACGAAACAGGAGTAGTAATAACAACACAGTAACAGAGGCAGCAGGAAGAGGAAGAACAGAACGAGAAGAATCAAAACCAGTAACTGCAGTAACAATATCAACAGCAACAATACCAACAGTAACAATAAAAGCAGGAGAATCAACAACAGCGTATTTAACAGGCGTCAGGATATTTCCTGTTAACAGGCGTCAGGATAGTTCCTGTTAACAGGCGTCAGGATAGTTCCTGTTAACAGGCGTCAGGATAGTTCCTGTTAACAGGCGTCAGGATATTTCCTGTTAACAGGCGTCAGGATAGTTCCTGTTAACAGGCGTCAGGATATTTCCTGTTAACAGGCGTCAGGATAGTTCCTGTTAACAGGCGTCAGGATATTTCCTGTTAACAGGCGTCAGGATATTTCCTGTTAACAGGCGTCAGGATAGTTCCTGTTAACAGGCGTCAGGATATTTCCTGTTAACAGGCGTCAGGATAGTTCCTGTTAACAGGCGTCAGGATAGTTCCTGTTAACAGGCGTCAGGATAGTTCCTGTTAACAGGCGTCAGGATATTTCCTGTTAACAGGCGTCAGGATAGTTCCTGTTAACAGGCGTCAGGATAGTTCCTGTTAACAGGCGTCAGGATAGTTCCTGTTAACAGGCGTCAGGATATTTCCTGTTAACAGGCGTCAGGATAGTTCCTGTTAACAGGCGTCAGGATAGTTCCTGTTAACAGGCGTCAGGATAGTTCCTGTTAACAGGCGTCAGGATAGTTCCTGTTAACAGGCGTCAGGATAGTTCCTGTTAACAGGCGTCAGGATAGTTCCTGTTAACAGGCGTCAGGATATTTCCTGTTAACAGGCGTCAGGATAGTTCCTGTTAACAGGCGTCAGGATAGTTCCTGTTAACAGGCGTCAGGATAGTTCCTGTTAACAGGCGTCAGGATATTTCCTGTTAACAGGCGTCAGGATAGTTCCTGTTAACAGGCGTCAGGATAGTTCCTGTTAACAGGCGTCAGGATATTTCCTGTTAACAGGCGTCAGGATAGTTCCTGTTAACAGGCGTCAGGATAGTTCCTGTTAACAGGCGTCAGGATAGTTCCTGTTAACAGGCGTCAGGATAGTTCCTGTTAACAGGCGTCAGGATAGTTCCTGTTAACAGGCGTCAGGATATTTCCTGTTAACAGGCGTCAGGATATTTCCTGTTAACAGGCGTCAGGATATTTCCTGTTAACAGGCGTCAGGATAGTTCCTGTTAACAGGCGTCAGGATAGTTCCTGTTAACAGGCGTCAGGATAGTTCCTGTTAACAGGCGTCAGGATATTTCCTGTTAACAGGCGTCAGGATATTTCCTGTTAACAGGCGTCAGGATATTTCCTGTTAACAGGCGTCAGGATAGTTCCTGTTAACAGGCGTCAGGATAGTTCCTGTTAACAGGCGTCAGGATAGTTCCTGTTAACAGGCGTCAGGATATTTCCTGTTAACAGGCGTCAGGATAGTTCCTGTTAACAGGCGTCAGGATAGTTCCTGTTAACAGGCGTCAGGATATTTCCTGTTAACAGGCGTCAGGATATTTCCTGTTAACAGGCGTCAGGATAGTTCCTGTTAACAGGCGTCAGGATAGTTCCTGTTAACAGGCGTCAGGATATTTCCTGTTAACAGGCGTCAGGATAGTTCCTGTTAACAGGCGTCAGGATAGTTCCTGTTAACAGGCGTCAGGATATTTCCTGTTAACAGGCGTCAGGATATTTCCTGTTAACAGGCGTCAGGATATTTCCTGTTAACAGGCGTCAGGATATTTCCTGTTAACAGGCGTCAGGATATTTCCTGTTAACAGGCGTCAGGATATTTCCTGTTAACAGGCGTCAGGATATTTCCTGTTAACAGGCGTCAGGATATTTCCTGTTAACAGGCGTCAGGATATTTCCTGTTAACAGGCGTCAGGATATTTCCTGTTAACAGGCGTCAGGATATTTCCTGTTAACAGGCGTCAGGATATTTCCTGTTAACAGGCGTCAGGATAGTTCCTGTTAACAGGCGTCAGGATATTTCCTGTTAACAGGCGTCAGGATATTTCCTGTTAACAGGCGTCAGGATATTTCCTGTTAACAGGCGTCAGGATATTTCCTGTTAACAGGCGTCAGGATATTTCCTGTTAACAGGCGTCAGGATAGTTCCTGTTAACAGGCGTCAGGATAGTTCCTGTTAACAGGCGTCAGGATATTTCCTGTTAACAGGCGTCAGGATAGTTCCTGTTAACAGGCGTCAGGATAGTTCCTGTTAACAGGCGTCAGGATAGTTCCTGTTAACAGGCGTCAGGATAGTTCCTGTTAACAGGCGTCAGGATAGTTCCTGTTAACAGGCGTCAGGATAGTTCCTGTTAACAGGCGTCAGGATAGTTCCTGTTAACAGGCGTCAGGATAGTTCCTGTTAACAGGCGTCAGGATATTTCCTGTTAACAGGCGTCAGGATATTTCCTGTTAACAGGCGTCAGGATAGTTCCTGTTAACAGGCGTCAGGATATTTCCTGTTAACAGGCGTCAGGATAGTTCCTGTTAACAGGCGTCAGGATATTTCCTGTTAACAGGCGTCAGGATAGTTCCTGTTAACAGGCGTCAGGATAGTTCCTGTTAACAGGCGTCAGGATAGTTCCTGTTAACAGGCGTCAGGATATTTCCTGTTAACAGGCGTCAGGATATTTCCTGTTAACAGGCGTCAGGATAGTTCCTGTTAACAGGCGTCAGGATAGTTCCTGTTAACAGGCGTCAGGATATTTCCTGTTAACAGGCGTCAGGATAGTTCCTGTTAACAGGCGTCAGGATAGTTCCTGTTAACAGGCGTCAGGATAGTTCCTGTTAACAGGCGTCAGGATAGTTCCTGTTAACAGGCGTCAGGATATTTCCTGTTAACAGGCGTCAGGATAGTTCCTGTTAACAGGCGTCAGGATAGTTCCTGTTAACAGGCGTCAGGATATTTCCTGTTAACAGGCGTCAGGATAGTTCCTGTTAACAGGCGTCAGGATAGTTCCTGTTAACAGGCGTCAGGATATTTCCTGTTAACAGGCGTCAGGATAGTTCCTGTTAACAGGCGTCAGGATATTTCCTGTTAACAGGCGTCAGGATAGTTCCTGTTAACAGGCGTCAGGATAGTTCCTGTTAACAGGCGTCAGGATAGTTCCTGTTAACAGGCGTCAGGATATTTCCTGTTAACAGGCGTCAGGATATTTCCTGTTAACAGGCGTCAGGATATTTCCTGTTAACAGGCGTCAGGATATTTCCTGTTAACAGGCGTCAGGATAGTTCCTGTTAACAGGCGTCAGGATATTTCCTGTTAACAGGCGTCAGGATATTTCCTGTTAACAGGCGTCAGGATAGTTCCTGTTAACAGGCGTCAGGATATTTCCTGTTAACAGGCGTCAGGATATTTCCTGTTAACAGGCGTCAGGATATTTCCTGTTAACAGGCGTCAGGATATTTCCTGTTAACAGGCGTCAGGATAGTTCCTGTTAACAGGCGTCAGGATATTTCCTGTTAACAGGCGTCAGGATATTTCCTGTTAACAGGCGTCAGGATAGTTCCTGTTAACAGGCGTCAGGATATTTCCTGTTAACAGGCGTCAGGATAGTTCCTGTTAACAGGCGTCAGGATAGTTCCTGTTAACAGGCGTCAGGATAGTTCCTGTTAACAGGCGTCAGGATAGTTCCTGTTAACAGGCGTCAGGATAGTTCCTGTTAACAGGCGTCAGGATAGTTCCTGTTAACAGGCGTCAGGATAGTTCCTGTTAACAGGCGTCAGGATAGTTCCTGTTAACAGGCGTCAGGATAGTTCCTGTTAACAGGCGTCAGGATAGTTCCTGTTAACAGGCGTCAGGATAGTTCCTGTTAACAGGCGTCAGGATAGTTCCTGTTAACAGGCGTCAGGATAGTTCCTGTTAACAGGCGTCAGGATAGTTCCTGTTAACAGGCGTCAGGATATTTCCTGTTAACAGGCGTCAGGATAGTTCCTGTTAACAGGCGTCAGGATAGTTCCTGTTAACAGGCGTCAGGATAGTTCCTGTTAACAGGCGTCAGGATAGTTCCTGTTAACAGGCGTCAGGATAGTTCCTGTTAACAGGCGTCAGGATAGTTCCTGTTAACAGGCGTCAGGATAGTTCCTGTTAACAGGCGTCAGGATAGTTCCTGTTAACAGGCGTCAGGATAGTTCCTGTTAACAGGCGTCAGGATAGTTCCTGTTAACAGGCGTCAGGATAGTTCCTGTTAACAGGCGTCAGGATAGTTCCTGTTAACAGGCGTCAGGATATTTCCTGTTAACAGGCGTCAGGATATTTCCTGTTAACAGGCGTCAGGATATTTCCTGTTAACAGGCGTCAGGATATTTCCTGTTAACAGGCGTCAGGATATTTCCTGTTAACAGGCGTCAGGATATTTCCTGTTAACAGGCGTCAGGATATTTCCTGTTAACAGGCGTCAGGATATTTCCTGTTAACAGGCGTCAGGATAGTTCCTGTTAACAGGCGTCAGGATATTTCCTGTTAACAGGCGTCAGGATATTTCCTGTTAACAGGCGTCAGGATAGTTCCTGTTAACAGGCGTCAGGATATTTCCTGTTAACAGGCGTCAGGATATTTCCTGTTAACAGGCGTCAGGATAGTTCCTGTTAACAGGCGTCAGGATATTTCCTGTTAACAGGCGTCAGGATATTTCCTGTTAACAGGCGTCAGGATATTTCCTGTTAACAGGCGTCAGGATATTTCCTGTTAACAGGCGTCAGGATAGTTCCTGTTAACAGGCGTCAGGATAGTTCCTGTTAACAGGCGTCAGGATATTTCCTGTTAACAGGCGTCAGGATATTTCCTGTTAACAGGCGTCAGGATAGTTCCTGTTAACAGGCGTCAGGATATTTCCTGTTAACAGGCGTCAGGATATTTCCTGTTAACAGGCGTCAGGATATTTCCTGTTAACAGGCGTCAGGATATTTCCTGTTAACAGGCGTCAGGATATTTCCTGTTAACAGGCGTCAGGATATTTCCTGTTAACAGGCGTCAGGATATTTCCTGTTAACAGGCGTCAGGATAGTTCCTGTTAACAGGCGTCAGGATAGTTCCTGTTAACAGGCGTCAGCATAGTTCTTGTTAACAGGCGTCAGGATAGTTCCTGTTAACAGGCGTCAGGATATTTCCTGTTAACAGGGGTCAGGATATTTCCTGTTAACAGGCGTCAGGATATTTCCTGTTAACAGGCGTCGGGATAGTTCCCGTTATTAGTCGTCAGGATAGTTCCTGTTAACAGGCGTCAGGATAGTTCCTGTTAACAGGCGTCAGGATAGTTCCTGTTAACAGGCGTCAGGATATTTCCTGTTAACAGGGGTCGGGATAGTTCCTGTTTTTTAAGAAGTATTAGAATGTTTCTTACCTTCCGTTTGTTATCCTTCTCCAAGATCCTTGGTTTCTCGTGGCCACAAGACTCAAAACGAACTCGTCATAGTTTGAATCATCACTGTATCTTCATTTATACATGATTACAATTTAGTCTGTGTACAGTAATAATACAGGGATACAAAAAATTTGTGCAACCCACTGTATATATGCATGGCTGTATAATAAGGCATAAATAACTTAGAATAACGAGCCTCAGTTTTATTACTAATGGACTCATCTAAACTAGGTCAAGAAAAGAAGTGGGTACAACTAATTCATGTCTTGCCATAAAGATATGCATATTAAAGACACAAGAATGTAACTGGCTGGCTGTTGTGAGTGTAGATAGACAGGCAAGAATACAAATTAAATCCATGTGGAATGTCAGGCGAGGTTATGCGTGTGATGGTATGCACGAATAAAAGAATAATGATAAAGGAATTATTCATACGAAGAGACACACACACAAGAAAACCTATATACACAAGTATGGTATTGATGTGACTTTACATCTTACGAGTCGTTACGAAGGTAAATATTGGCTAGGTGTCCTCAAGCCCATGGATATGATGACGCGACCCCCATCCACACGACGGTGAGATCCGTCAAGGAGACGTCGGATACGACCCTTTGCGACAGAGGCTCTGAGACGTAAGGTAGCGGTGGCAGCATCGGCGGCGGTGCAGAAGGTGGTGGAAAGAGATAGGCTTGCAGTACGTGACGTGGGGCGCGATGCACTCCTAATGGTACCACTCCAGACAATGACGTTGTAAATTAGCATTGGATATGCGAGTGGATGATATATAGAACAGATGACCTCGACTGTCATGAAGCTACTGATATGTACTGCTTGCTCGTGCATGGGTAAGTAGTGTTTTCTAGTGGCTCCGACGGCCTTGAATATCTGTTTCAGCAATTTTGTCCCGTTTCATGGCAAAGCTAAGGGATACCCCTGTGTCAAGTTCGAGGTGAGTGGAAGGGATGATTTAAGAGCTACAGAAGTGTTGAGAGTTGATGTTATTGGCAAGACTCTGAAATGTGAGCGGTTGACATGAGTTGGCAGTTCTGTGTCCTTATGTTACAAAGACTTGACTGAGGGACCAGCCCAGGCCACGTGGAGCCATCAGATGCTCCGGGAGAATGTTAACGACACTGATATTAGGAGACAAACTGTTTACGATGTACAAGGCGGCCATCCAGAACATTACTCTCATATGTAGACCAAGATATACCGTCCTCTGAGGCAGAATGTCTTGACTAAAAGATGCACATGAAGGATTAGAAACAGATCATAAGAAAAATGTTTTCCGTTGGTAAAGCCGCTACAGGTGAAGGAACCAAACTGATGTTCGACCAGCGTAAAAGCCTATCAGCAGTAGTAGAGAATGTTTCAAACATAATTGTTCCCTCAAGGACTCTTTGCATTGAAGTTGGTCAGCGGTTAAGAGACGTTTGCTTTTCATATATGGATAGTACTTGGCTTTCTTCATACGGTAAGGAATCTGGCCGCAATTTAAAGATCATTTATACATCCAGTAAATCAAGAGGGATCCAAACACTTCCAGTGCTTTCTTAAGTTGAAGTACGACACCATTGCTCTCAGAGACTTCTGCTGGTGCTTTAGATTCAACTCTTTGATGGCTGAGGCCAAGAGAAATTATAGGAGAAATGACTAAGGATTAATATAAAGGTGGGCATCCAGTCTTCCTGATTTTCAGAGAGTTTCTTACAGTTCTCCTGAACCAACAATTATCACGGTATCATACGCATATATCAACAAGCCATTTAGTGTGCTGTTACCACTGCTCCTGTTACTAGAGCTCTTGTGCTCCTTATTTGTAGCGGTGCTGTTACTGTTACTGCCACAGTTGTTGCTATTTTCTTTTTTGGCTTTTACTGTGAACTGTATTTGCTATTCACTGCTGGCATTGCTCTTACCCACGATTGTTCGGTGTTACCTAAATAGCTAACGCAAGAGGGAGAGAGGTCGTTTGTCTTGTGTGACGTTCCCTAAGGGAATATACTAACTCTCCTACGTAGTTCCTAGTGGTTAACATCTCATCCTTAGGAGGAAATTAGTATATGTCAGTGAAAATTATGATGTGAGATACCATTTTCTTTTTTCTAAGTCCCGTCCGCATCTGTGTAATAATTTGTATATAGTGATGGACTAAATTGTAGTTAAGTCTGATGAAAAATAAATGAAGTAGGGAGAGAGTTATAGCAGAATGATAGGCTTAAATGGCACCTGTGTACACAAGCTTGAGACACCGCTGGCCCAGCTTAGCTGTTAAGCTTCGGTGAGCTGAAAGTGTCTCGGAATGTGCACCCTATGGCGAAGATGAACGGTGTACAGCCGTCAGCGTTCATTTTCGCTCACTTTACAAATACCTGCATTTATCAGAGTTGATCTCTAACTCTTATATACCACCGATAATTTTCAACGTTTATATCAACCTTGATTTGTGATTAACTGCGCTGTATATTCCTGGCGCAACAATGCGTCCATGATAAAAGGGTCCCAAGTCGAGCAAGAAAGAGAAGGCGAGTTGATCAAAGAAGCTGCATTTGATTTAATTCTGTGAAGAAGGAAGGTAGATGAAGGGCCCCCTTAGGTAAGTAACCAGTGCTACACTACCTTCTGGACATGGTAGGTAGATGAAGGGCCCCCTTAGGTAAGTAACCAAGGCTAGACTACCTTCTGGACATGGTAGGTAGATGAAGAGCCCCCTTAGGTAAGTAACCAGTGCTACACTACCTTCTGGACATGGTAGGTGGATGAAGGGCCCCCTTAGGTAAGTGACCAGTGCTACACTACCTTCTGGACATGGTAGGTGGATGAAGGGCCCCCTTAGGTAAGTGACCAGTGCTACACTACCTTCTGGACATGGTAGGTAGATGAAGGGACCCCTTAGGTAAGTAACCAGTGCTACACTACCTTCTGGACGCCTTGCCTTGCTGCTCTAAGGAGAGAGAAACATTCTAGACCTGATCAGAATCCATAGTTGCTAAGGGGAATTCATTTTTCTCAGTGTTAACGTGCATCCAAGAAAGATCAGACATGAGACTGAGTTAAGTGTATCAAAACTAGAGATCTTAAAAGAATGAACAAAGACTAGAAAAATTTCTGTTAGAGAGAAATAGGAATATATGTATATATTATGTTGCTGTTAGTTCTTAATCCATGCAGTTGATGCTTTTCGTCGTTTGTGTATATGTCATTCATACAATCATCTTTTAAGCTCGAGGGGGACCAGCACCAGCCCATGGCTTGTTTTCCCACAACGTCTCCACAGGTGATGTAGACAAACCCCTCGCTCAGTATGGAACATAGTTAGTGAAGGTGTACACAGTGCATTAAGCAGTTCTTGGAACAGAGCTCTGCTCCTTTGCATAACACAGTTGCAGTGTCGCGGTTTCTCTACAGCTTTCATGCATACTTTAATGTTCTTAATTCCACTGAAGTGACCGAGGAGCAATGTGTTGTTGATGGTATCAAGGACAAGGAGCCTGTGCTTTGAAGATAGGTTGTTTAATTCTCAGAAATCCATTCCTTGGGGATGGGTGTCGGTAAGAACACCGTAAGGTCGTGGAAGAAGACGAGAGGCAAGTTAGGAGAATGATTATGTAAGGCGTCGCTTCCTCCAACCAGCGAACCAGAAGTACATGGCTGGAACGGATGAAGGAGACATTCATGTTCAGGATTATGGATCAGAGGCAGCGTAGGATGCCACTCTAATGTCCTGCAGGAAAGGGAAATGTTTGAGAAAGCAAGTTAAGAGATCTAGAGACTAGTTCACGCCCTCTCGAACCCGGCGTACAAGAATTATGAAGCAGGATGACTTCGACGTCACTAAGACACCTGGCGAGGCTGGCGCTCGTGGAGTCAAGGCCGTAGAGCAGTTCTTCTTTTGTATCAAGACATTACTGTAGGGTACAACATCACACAGGTCTAGATTGTTAACACTGACGGGACTGTCCTTTCTTGGAGGAAGATGCGCAACCGGATCTTCCTGGCCAAAGAAGGTCAGTTAGTCTTCGTGGTTTAAGACTAACAGGGACCGGTTAACCTTGTCATCTGCAGCAATACATCTAATGACCGTCAGCTCCGCCCTGTTATCACTTGCCGCTCAAGGCTTTCCTCAGTCTCATCCTCTGACCCGATACGACATTAAAAAGGGGAACGGAAGATGACCGCGCTGTTCCAGGATTTGTACCTGGATAAGTTCAACACTAAGGTCAAGAGTTGTGGGAGACGAGGAATGTTATCAAAGACTCTTCTATTCCCTGACAGTGTCCTCTGCCACTCTAGATCCCTCAATAACCTCCAGAAGGGCTGGAAGAATCCTGCCTAGCGACTCTTCTTCCAAATTCCATGACCTGTGTGTTATCAACACACACAGTTCAAGCTGCTGGGTGTCAAGGAAGTGCTCAGGGAGATGATGGCGAGGGAAAAGATGGTGACGATGAAGATATATGGTGACAAAGGTAAAGAGATCGTGACGAATGAAGAATGATGTGAGTGCAGTGCCCGACCACTAACATCCGTCCTGGAACCTTGCACATCAGCACAACTGTGGAGAGGAAGCCTTGGTCAGGCGTGGTCATGGAATCTACGGGACTTCCAGACACTGGCAGAAGAGATAGGCCAGGAAGAAGAAGAGCACCCCATCATCTCCCTACCAATGTTCTGGTATGGAATTCGTTGACGGGAAAAGAGAATTTCCAAGAATGTTGTCTTCGTCATGATGGCTTCAGAAACACTGAAGCTGCACTGGGCTTGGAATGAAAATGACGAGGCTCGTGCTAGGCTCAGAGATGAAGAACGGTATCTGCAAGAGAGCAGTGTCACACATGTTGTACAATCCCATTCCGAGTGATCTTTTAGGGACGATGCCTGAGCTGCCAGAAACCCGACCTTCCAGGAGCTATGACGGTTTTCCCTTACATTAAGTAGCCTTGAGAAGCAGCACCAAAAACACAATTGATGATGACTGGTACTTCCAGCAACCAGCTGGGGACGCCACATACCGTGGCCACCAATTACTTGGAGCTTATAACAGCTTAAGACTTTAGACGTGTATATTGTATACAATTTTTCCTTTAGTCTGTGTTCTGTACTTTACTTGATAGTTACTTCAACAGAGGAGTCCATAATTTCGCTGCTACCGTTGTAATGCAACCTTGAAGCTACAGGAGCCTCCAAAAGGGGTTCTGGATATATATATATATATATATATATATATATATATATATATATATATATATATATATATATATATATATATATATATATTTATATATATATATATATATATATATATATATATATATATATATATATATATATATATATATATATATATATTTCTTTCTTTCAAACTATTCGCCATTTCCCGCGTTAGCGAGGTAGCGTTAAGAATAGAGGACTGGGCCTTTGAGGGAATCTCCTCACCTGGCACCCTTCTTTGTTTCTTCTTTTGGAAAATTAAAAAAAAAAAAAAGAGAGGGGAAGATTTCCAGTCCCCCCGCTCCCTCCCCTTTTAGTCGCCTTCTACGACACGCAGGTGTGGACACCTTAATTAAAGAATCACAAATAGCTGATAAAGGAGTTTAAAAGTTTAGAGAACTGAGCCACAAGTGAGAGGTTAGAAACCACCAATTTGTTCCTCATGGAAGAGAGAAGAGTAGTGGGTGACTCAACCTCAACTATCAAATTCTAAAACCCGTTTGATGACCTCGTCAACCCTAGACTGTTCTTTGACAGATGCATAACGGGGACTCAGAGCAAAAAAGCTTGTTAGAGATGATGTAAAAAAAAAAAAAAAGTACATTCAGAATACAGGGTACAAAGGATGAATGGAATAAAGTGAGTTGTGAGTCTGTGAATGCGAACAGCGTCCACATGTTTCAAAATTTGTGTGATAGAATTGTTCGAGAGATGAGGCCCCCCCCCTCAGTGAGTGTAGAACCCCCTCCACAGACTGATAGATGGGTAAACACGTAGGTCAAGTAGTTAGCATTGCAAATTGCTTAACGTACGGGCCCTCCTGGTGTTTCAGATCATGTGAGCTGGGTTGCTGGCCCACAGCCAACAAAGCTGTTCACCTTCCCTCTGGAGGATAGGTGAATAGGTACCTGGCTTATGCTGGGATATATATATATATACATCATCCCTGGGGATAGGGGAGAAAGAATGCTTCCCACGTATTCCCTGCGTGTCGTAGAAGGCGACTAAAAGGGGTGGGAGCGGGGGGCTGAAAATCCTCCCCTCCATTTTCTACCTTTACAAAAGAAGGCACAGAGAAGGGGACCAAGTTAGGATTTTCCCTCAAAGGCTTAGTCCTCTGTTCTTGACGCTACCTCGCTAACGTGGGAAGTGGCGAATGTGTATGAAAAAGGAAAATTATCACATTACAGTTTTATACAGGATTTTCTTCTTCATATACTCCCGTTTCTTCTCATTCTTTCATAAATGTATTTCTATTTGTCAATTAGTATTGCTCTGTCTTTTAGTCTTTCCCATTTCTTAAGATTACTGCCGCTTTATGGCTACCCATTTTGTAATTTTGACTTTTTTTCTATATTTTTTCTTTGACTCCTATTCTCTATCTGATTTGTTATGTGCCTTAACACTTTGACCATATCTTTTCACTCACTTCATTTTATTCATTTTCCTATGTATTTCTCCTTCTTTTATTATTAGTTCATTCATCAGCCATTCAGTATTCAAAAGTCTCCCTCGTAGACGTAGCACTTAATCAGAGCAAAATATCACAGTTAACCCTAGTACGTAGAAAACGACACAATACAGTAGAAAACGAGATGAAACTTAATCCTTCAACGGTAAAACGCGAACATTATGTTTTTTGTTTTTTTTTCCCCCGACTCTGTACCGTAACTAAATCACCGGTGCTCCATAAATCATAAAGAACAGATTAACACAAACCCCAGAAAAAAAACTATGACAAAAACTCGTGTGTCGGGGAAAATCTAGAGGAAGCGGAAACAATGAAGGATATTAATGTAGAGTTTGTGGGATTGCTACACGTAGCCCCTTAACCTCACACACACAGACACACACACACACACACACACACACACACCTTGCCATACCTGTTTCTTGAAGGGTAAACCACCGAAGGTGGTTTACGCTGAGTCTACACACACACACACACACACACACACACACACACACACACTGAGTGATTTGATTCTCTCTCTATACTTGGGATCCAGTAGCCAAGAACCCAGGGCGCTGTTGGCCTTCTGGTGTACAAGATAATTCTCTGAGACCCTACATGCTCCCACAGTATGTTTAATTTTGTCTGCATCGTGTGTTTATAGAGTTTGATGAGTGCTTTCCCTTTTTAAGTTGTTTACACTGGATGTTTTTGGTCGATGTGTGTTGAGTGCCTTCTTTGTATTGGGTTTGTCTAAAGTAAGTGCGACTATCCCTTTTATGTTTATTTACGATAAATACATATGTGATGTGTTTGGATATGTATGTATATGGAGTGTCACTCTGCACTCTGGGTTTGTATATATTACGTGTGTGTGTGTGTGTGTGTGTGTGTGTGTGTGTGTGTGTGTGTGTGTGTGTGTGTGTGTTGGGTGCTTATGGTCTGTATGTCTGTGTGTAGGTTACTGGGTGTGTTTACCCAGAGTGTTTCTCTATATAAGTGTGAGCCTGTATCGTGTCTTTTGTGTGTCTGTTCCGTGTGTGTCTGTTGAATATTCTGGATATGGCTGTATGATTTGGATGTATTTCTCTACTGTCCATATGCCCGTTTCTGTAGGGTTCCTTGTATATCCTGGACTCCTTTTTTTTTTGGTCATAGATGTCCTTGTCTGTGCTAGATCTCCTTGTCTTCTCGTCTGTACTAGATTTTGTTTCTTCGAGATCTCCTTATCTGTCCTCGATCTCCATGTCTGTATTCGATCTCTTTGTGTGCACTGGATCCCGTTGTCTATACTTCTTCTCCTTGCCTGTCTATATTCGATCCCTTTGTCTGCACTAGATCTCGTTTATTCGGCAGAAGACCGAAATTCTAGCCGATTAAACCATAATTCTAATAATTCTCATAATAACTCCACCAAAACGATTACTGAAACGATTCGAATCAATTCCAGTGGAAGCTGCACCTGATTTATGATGAACCGGACGAAGTTTTTGCCAAGCCACTGTTTGTCAGGCGGCAAAAATGTACGCATGCGCTGTTGTAAGTCAAGGGAGGGAGATCGGCTATTAGATCGGCTATAAGCTCAGCTATTAGATCAGATGCCAATATCCGACGCGTTACTATTCAGTTCTATTAGACGTGCTATAAACGAACAGCTTTTTCATAATCACTTTCCTTCTACGCACGTGTGCCTTAATCTGTTTCGTAGTGCTGATAAGTGTAAGTGAAATTGAAGTTAGATTAGAATCAGAGTCCACTGAAGAAAACATCATTGAAATTAATACTATTAACTTATCCGCTTAGGACTTCAAGGGCCATATATATATATATATATATATATATATATATATATATATATATATATATATATATATATATATATATATAAACGAACCCATTTTATCATGCGGGTTCACCATCTTCCTCCATAAAATATTTACGAAGACCTTAATTCTTCTCCAGCCATCAGGAAAATGGTATATTATAACTGAGACGACTTAGACCAATCGGGAAAGTGCATTTCTTGCTCCTTACCCCTTGGCAACCAATCAACGTACGGGATCCCACCTTCTTTTACTTATCGTAAAAACTAACCAGGTGCGATCACGTTTTCTATGCCATTTTTCCGATACGAGTGTAAACCAGACTGTACAGAAACTGGCCCGCGCTCTTGCTTGCCATGATACTGTGTGGGAGTGAAGGTGTGACGTATCACACTTAAGGCTGAGAATGGTAATAGTACACCCACTGTGGCGGATAGGGTGAGACTGCGTGCGTCATTTGTCGAACGTGGCAACAATGTAAGGAGTCAAAATAAATACGGTGATGACACACAGTGCACACAACGTGGCAACAACGTAAGGAGTCAAAATAAATACGTTGATGACACACAGTACACACAACGTGGCAACAACGTAAGGAGTCAAAATGAATACGGTGATGACACACAGTACACACAACGTGGCAACAATGTAAGGAGTCAAAATGAATACGTTGATGACACACAGTACACACAACGTGGCAACAACGTAAGGAGTCAAAATGAATACGTTGATGACACACAGTACACACAACGTGGCAACAACGTAAGGAGTCAAAATGAATACGTTGATGACACACAGTACACACAACGTGGCAACAATGTAAGGAGTCAAAATGAATACGGTGATGACACACAGTACACACAACGTGGCAACAACGTAAGGAGTCAAAATGAATACGGTTATGACACACAGTACACACAACGTGGCAACAATGTAAGGAGTCAAAATGAATACGGTGATGACAGTACTTACGGGGTATGTTGTATGACTCCTTACCTACCTTGGATCACTGTATAGAAGTGTCATAGACCAAGCGCTATAGATGTCTATATCTATAAGGTTAAGAAAAAAGATGCCGTTATGACGAATTGATCTTCGTCGTTTAGCGAATTTCACTAGCACGACGGTACGTACGCTTGAATATGATCACATGACCTTTGGTCAAACCCTCGCGAATGAGGTCAAAGGTCAGATCATCATACATAAAGGGGTCTCGTACATTCATTCATATGTACGAGCCGTCGTACTCCTCTCGTATTTTGAAAGGGTCGTACCTCGGTGCTCTTAATGAAATATGTGAACGAATTACGTCACAGGAAGAAGACATTCCAACAGCAGCAACAGATTAGATCTCTCTCTCTCTCTCTCTCTCTCTCTCTCTCTCTCTCTCTCTCTCTCTCTCTCTCTCTCTCTCTCTCTCGTTGCAACGGTAAAGACAGATTCCAGTCTATATCTGTTATTTCGTTAATCACGTCAGAGGCTGAAACGCCTGACGGAAGCGAGATGATGGCGTTGTTACAAGTTATCATCTTTCACGACCAGTTTGGATGGTTAGGGGCGCTGCTTACGTCATTCGGCAAGATCATAGTACGTACCACGTTTTCTGTTGGTTTGAGAACTTTTAAGAAGGGGTGACTTTGAGGAGAGGAAGGGGGGTAAAAAATGACTTCGAAATTGATTTGACGTATTGAATGTAATCATTTAATATTCACGTATTTTGATGTATGATATACTTACTCGGGAATATATCATCATAATTTGTATATCATATAAGCAAAAAAAAGAGCTCAAGCATATACGTACCTGCCAATTCACTCTCTCAGAAAAACACACACACACACACACACACACACACACACACACACACACACACACACACACACATACCGCACCGTACTTATTAAAGAGACACAAAGAACCAACAGAGAAGGTCCAGAGGAGGATAGCAGAGATGGCACGAGATTTAAGAGAGGTGAATTACAGGTGGTGTGCTACAGTAAGGAGCGAACTAACCACAGCCTTCAGGTTTCTGTAGTCAGTTGCTGTAAGTAATGAGTACTTCCCTGAGGGACGCAAGGATAGAACAACCAGAGGTAATATCAATGAATTGGCAGCAAAAACTTGCTCCAAAAGACGTAAAGAAATGATTTTGAGAGTAGATGGGTGTGGGATGGCTGGACTAAACTTTGAGTTATGTGATAGTGAGTATAAGACTAGTGTATCCACAGAAGGTTAAGAATTTGTATAATAAGAGAAAGTTGAAGAGATGGAGGGAGGTGGGTGAGGGTGTTTTGCGAGTGAGGATCTCCCAAACTCGTGGAGTGAAATT
>NC_092265.1:10145633-10170633 GCF_036320965.1 Panulirus ornatus | reverse complement strand
ATACGACCCTTGAGCACGACGTTACGACCCTTGAGCACGACGGTACGACCCTTGAGCACAACGGTATGACCCTTGAGCACGACGGTACGACCCTTGAGCACGACGGTATGACCCTTGAACACGACGGTGCGACCCTTGGGTATGATTCTTAATACCAAACTTCAGGCCTTCATACCCAAGAGACGTGCCATCGCACTCAAGGGTCGTAGAGTCGTTCTTAAGAGTTATACCTTCGTGCTCAAGGGTCGTAACGCCGATCTCATTCGTCATTCCATTTACTTTGAACGGTGTTACGAAACATCTTCGTAAGCGATGAGAGAAATCTGCTCCCGGATACGCGGAGATTCAACATTAATCATTTCCATCATATATATATATATATATATATATATATATATATATATATATATATATATATATATATATATATATATATATATTCATATATACATATATGTATGAAGAATAGAGTCTATGGTCAGACAACAGCACAGGTAGACGAACAGAAGCGATCATATATACCTTACATATTCATCCTCGATTATAACTTAATGTTCCTCATCTGTATCTCTCTTGTCCAACCTCTCCTCTCTTCCCTTCTGAACCTCTCAATTACACTTTTAAAATAATTCCTGGGCGATGACCACCCGCTGGAGTTTATGTCTTTACCTGGAGGGGCTTCCGACCTCTTGATAATGTAATTACTTTGTGTTGATAATATAATTATTTGATCAGAAGATCCCGTGATAGTATAATGAATTAGTATAAAGACCCCGAGAATAATGTGGTTACTTTTACTGAGGACCTAAGAAATTCAATTACTTAGTCTAGGGACTTCTTGATAATGTAATTACTCGGTAAAAGAACCTCTTGATGGTGTAATCACTTCGTAAAAGGACGTCTCAGTCATGTAATTACTCGGTCGAAGTACATTTTGGTAATGTAATTACTCGGTAAAAGGACCTCACGATGATTTAATTACTCGGTAAAAGGACCTCATAATAATGTAATCATTCGGTCAAAGGACCTCTTAATGATTTGATTACTCAGTCAAAGGACCTCTTACAAATGTAATCACTCGGTCTAATGACCTCTTGATTATGTAATTACTCGGTCTAAGGACCTCTTGATAATGTAATTACTCGGTCTAAGGACCTCTTGATAGTGTAATCACTCGGTCTAAGGACCTCGATAATATAATCACTCGGTCTAAGGACCTCTCAATAATGTAATCACTCTGCCTAAGGACCTCTTGGCGATGCAGTAACTTGGTCATATCCGACAATCCTCGACGCTGACCTCCCCTACCGAAGACATCTGCTCGACCCTAAGGTCTTGACCTCCACTTGCCTCACGAGGTAGAGGGGTTTGGTCAAGCGACATGACCACGGGGTCGGGGTAAGCCTTTGTTCTCTCGCATGTTCTCTCCGGCCATCGGGCGAAGTCTATGGCCTCTGTCTAAACACATCTGTTTCACGTGAGGTTTTTGACCTCTCAGTAACGCTTGTTGGTCAATCGCGAGGCCTTGACCTCCTTGTGAACCCGGCCGGTCGGTCGGTGGCGAGGCATTGACCTCTTTCCGAGGAATTTCATAAGAAATCCTCTGACTTTTACGGTAAACAGTTATTCCTCAACGAAAAAGGAAAAAAAAGGCCTCGCAGCATTCTTGAAGGAAGTCAACCTTACTTTCATTTTCAAGATTTTGTGGACACATGATCATTTTTCACGCGCCTCCTGGCGCCGCCCTCCGCCTCCCTCTTTAGACTAGCGCAGTTACCGCTTCTAAGAGTTTAGTACACGTAAATACAAAAACCTTTTTTTTTTTTCCTTTTTCATTTCATCCCTGAAGTAGATCATCTCCTCCATCCCGCCCCGAGTCTTCCTCCTTTGCTAATGTATTTAGCTTGTCTCCTGCAAACGCCGGAGCTCTGGCGAGAGCAATGCCAAAATAGTGAGGGACACACACACACACACACACACACACACACACACACACACACACACACACACACACACACACACACTGTCTACTGGCTGATATTAACACTGCATTCCGGTACGGGAAGAGGGAATTATTCAGCAACCTGCTCACATCCTATATTCGGTCAAAAGGAAAATATGCTTCTCAGGTTGGTCACTGCACTTACAAAAAAAAAAAAAAAGAATGCTGGAGAAGGTCAAAGGATGGGCAGCAAAGACGGTCACAGAATTAAGAAAGTTGAGTTACAGTGAGAGGTTAGAAGCTATGAATTTGTCCCCCGTGGGAGAGAGAAGAGTAAGGAGTGATCTTCACATCCAAAAACATTACTTGAAACTAATACGATGACAGAACAAACACAGGCCTTCACGTGGAATGTAGCGAGAAACTTGCCAAAAAAAGATGTAAAGAAATACATTTATAGTGTAAGAGAAAAAGATGGATGGATTTGGACTGAGTAAGGAAACTATGAAACTGGATAGTAGACTGAAACTTTAAAAGTTTCATGATGATACACTTTAAAGAGATGGGGCCCCCATGAGTGTCGAACTCCCTCATAATACCATACAAATTAGTAACCACACACACACACACACACACACACACACACACACACACACACACACACACACACACACACACACGATAAAGTTTCGCCCCTGAATAAACATAGAGACATTGTTTATTAGCTCCGGCAAATAAGGCAGCGAGAGTGACACTAATTACCACAACAAGAATACTAACTCTTTCTATACAGTCGACAATTAGAGGCCAGAGCCGAAGCGACCAGCTGGCAGTATCTATGAGGCTGCATATTAAGTACGAACACTTACTTCAACTACATCGTAACTTACAATTTAGAAGGGAAGGTAATACGTTACTCGTAATCTCGTCCATCTTCAACCCCCAGCCTGAGAATAAGCCATATGAGTCTCCACTTAATATTTATCATCAGACTGTGGAACATGAATGAGTCTCGTGTTATCTGTGAGGCGTTTTCTTTACCCAGTTTTTTTTTTCGTGTGTGTGTGTGTGTGTGTATGTTTTCGTCTCTAGAACGCTTCAGACTTGGGGGAGTACCGGGGGAGGGAGAGAGAGAGAGAGAGAGAGAGAGAGAGAGAGAGAGAGAGAGAGAGAGAGAGAGAGAGAGAGAGAGAAGAGGAGGAGGAGGAGGAGGAGGATCGCGTCTCGCCAGCGTTGCCACTGGTGATGGACGTGGTAAGAGCGGCTGTGATACAGGCGCTCATCGCTTCCAGAGGTGACCACCTCCCTAGGCTCACTCTGGATGTGGGAAGCATCCGTCCTGCACAGTATGTCCAACACAGCACCTCCCACACATCAAGTCCCCTACCATGTCCCATACACCACGTCCCATACACCACGTCCCACACACCACGTCCCGCACATTATGTCACAATACACCACGTCCTTCCCACCAGTCTCCATACACCACGTCCAACACACCACGTCCCGTACACCACGTCCCACACACCACGTCCCGTACACCACGTCCCATACACCACGTCCCACACACCACGTCCTGTACACCACGTCCCACACACTACGTCCCGCACATTATGTCACAATACACCACGTCCTTCCCACCAGTCTCCATACACCACGTCCCGTACACCACGTCCCATACACCACGCCCCGCACATTATGTCTCAATACACCACGTCCTTCCCACCAGTCTCCATACACCACGTCCCACACACCACGCCCCGCTATATCCACCTCCCATACACCCAGATCCTCAGAGTCCCATTTTTTGTTCAGTTCCCTTGACGTCCGCAGAAATTTACACCCGGCCCAAGAAAACGCCATCTCCAGCATCAGCTGCGGGTGTATTTGAAAGCCTCTTGTGGACTAGCCAGAGACCCGTTTTTTCTCTCCAGTTATCGTCCCCTACAAGGCCGTCTTTATCAGTGGGACAACACGAACACGATGCTGTATGGCAGTTGCTCCTCCCACATAGCCATTGTGATCTCGCCAGCGTAGCTAGACCAACAATTTTTCGATGGATTCTGAATCTGTGCTATACAATCTTAAGTGCGGATGAATAATTGTTAATTTTTTTTGCCCCTTCCATTTACGTAAGCTAAAGCGCTTCGGTTCGTTCCAAGTCGGTCTTGCCCAGAGAATCATATAATCTTCGACAATGTGTTCGCTTCAGCAACTGGGCGAGCAATTGCACGAAGTGAGTTAATGGGTTTGCAACATAAGGCACTGGGAGGGAGCGTGGGGGGGTATCATTATATATACCGGTCATATCATGGTCTTATCATATCTGCTTCCAAAGGAGGTTTAATCTACCATAATTGTCATTAACCCATGATTAGCATGACTGTTAACAACATATAGAGGTTACGTGACGCATCCAAAGAATATAGTGTACGATTCCCATTTGAAATCCTTCCAATTTATGATTCGTTTATAATGATCATCTTGATGAAATGCACAGACATGCCTGTCTTAAACCAGAGGTAGGCGACAGCCTACGCCTATAAAGTAGGTTTTCTTTTAGTCCATTTTATTTCGTGATTGCCATCGAAGACCATTGTGAAATCAGATATACTGAGAGACCAGGTAGTTCTGTCATCATTATAACAAGCACTGTACCAGTGAACCGCCTTATAGTAAGACCAGAACTAGACGCTGTGGTACCGTCATAAACATGATTGGAAGGAGGTGCAAGACGAATGCTAGCCTCGAGGAGAAAGTGTTCAGTGCAGGTTAGGTGATGTGTCGTATACAGAATACGCCACACACCAGTACATAATACAGTGCCTATCTGTCACTAAGCCTGCAGGTCCCGGGTCTTTTGAATTCTGTACCTTTTATGTTCTTTTTCCCTCCTCCTCCTTCTCGTCTTTTTCTTCTTCTTCTTCTTCTTCTTCTTCTCCTCCTCCTTCTTCTTCGTCTCCTTCTTCTTCTTCTTCTTCTTCTTCTTCTTCTTCTTCTTCTTCTTCTTCTTCTTCATCTTCCTCTTCTTCTTCCTCCTCCCCTACCAAGATGAGTCACCAAGTCATTCGACCTTGGACGAAAACCTGGAGGCCATCGCCCTATATAAGGAATCCTCCGCCGCCAAGGCTACTCATGTTCCATGACGCTATGCGTTCAGTGAGCGCGGGGCGCCGTCCTGTACTGTTGCATGACCTGCCTCGCAGCTGTTAAGAGCGATAATTACCCAGTCATTTATTCCCGGTAATAATTATGGGGTTATTACCCACCATGATGACGCAGGGGGAAGGGCGGGCAGTGAGTGCTGGGGCCGCGTTCCTGTGAGACGTGACGTTGATGTGGAGGGAGAGAGAGAGAGAACTTGCTTTACGTGCGAGGACTTGCGTCTAGATTTTTACCGAAGGGCTGGCTAGCGCGTAGCGCTTCCCGCAGGAAAACTAGTCAGGGAAAAAACATCGAGTCGAGTGAATTAACGTGTTAGGTCAGGCACATGATGTAGAGTTTTAAAGATGAATAGCAAGGAACACGTACAGTATTTCATACACTATAAAAAGAGGATTCAATTCTTTTACACGATAAGTAGAGGATTCAATTCTTTTTATTTTTTTTTTGTCTTTTTTTTCTATATCTTTGTGTATTGTGGTTCCCACTCCTTGTAGAACAGGATTATAAGTCCCCCTTACTAATACTTAGTCGTAATTCGTCTTATAGTCTTGAAACGTAATGACATTACGATTTATTTTCTTAGCCTTATTTTGTTAGAAGGGCTTCTTTGTTACCAGTCTGGGCTGTGTAACTAACGCCAACCATCGGATGTGTGTGTACGTGTGAAGGTTCTTCCTAAGTTACCGCTCATTTTCTACGGTTGAGATAATCTCGTTTTTTACAAATCAACTTATGTGTGTGTGTGTGTGTGTGTGTGTGTGTGTGTGCAGTGAAAAAGAGAAATAGGGAGGTGTTTTAAAACCCGTGGAAGTTCATGTTATCACCTCAACACGCTGTGGTGTGGGTTGAGGATGTGTGTGGATAATATTTGGAGGTTGTATGTCGTACGACATGGTCCATACAGGGGAATAATAGGAGTCGATAGATGGGTTGGGGTTTCCCAGTAGTTACCTGCGACTAAAACGTCCTCGAGAGAGTTGCTGAAAACGAGCATATCATCATCCTCATCAACAAAGACCAGGACCAAAAACCTGGTCTTTTTACCTTATACGGACGAGTGTAAACCTGATTTAGAACATTATGTGAGAAGGGGTGACGTTCTTATCCAAAGCTGGGAGTCAGATTTCATGCCTGAAGTCCTCGAACATATTTCATGCCTGAAGTCCTCGAACATATTTCATGCCTGAAGTCCTCGAACATATTTCATGCCTGAAGTCCTCGAACATATTTCATGCTTGAAGTCTTCGAACATATTTTATGTCTGAAGTCCTCGAACTTCAGCACTCCCTGGCGTTCACTTATGTCCAGATTTAGTTTTGATGCGACTAGTGAACTGGTCAACTCGTTATCGTGGAATATATTTCGACAGTTTGTGTGTGTGTGTGTGTGTGTGTGTGTAATTCCTTATCTGGACGTAGGGGTTAGCGAATCATTCACTTCGGCCTTCATAACATAGCCTCACACCCTCGTCGTACAGATAGCCAGTTCTTCCTCCTTGGCGGCAGCATCCACTTCCCCTTGACTGGGAGAGTTCTTTGCGTCCAAAGTCTCGTTAAATGAGTTTTTCCGTACGTTCATCTTGTCCTCTAGTCATTGTTCAGTTTCCTGCTACTCCCTCTGGCTGAAGAGTTCTTTTTCTCGCTTCTAAAAGAAGAAAAAAAAGAAAACTGGTCAGTATTCATGTATTGTGTACCCACTTTGGAAATTCTGTCTTGCTTTTATCTTGCACTCTTTTTTGCCTGTGTAGATAAAGGGATTCTCTCCATCTTTCTTAACCATTTAAACACGCCGGCAAGACTTTATGAGCCTGACTGATACGATCCTCGAGCGCTACGGGTCCAGTCCTTGAGAACGACGGTACGATCCTTGAGAACGACGGTACGATCCTTGAGCGCGACGGTACGGTCCTTGAACACGACGGTACGATCCTTGAACACGATAGTGCGATCCTTGAGCACGACGGTACGATTCTTGAGCACGACGGTACGATCCTTGAACACGACGGTACGATCCTTGAACACGACAGTACGAGCCTTCAGCACGATTGTACGATCCTTGAGATCGACAGTACGATCCTTGAGCACGATTGTACGATCGTTGAACACGACGGTACGATCCTTGAACACGTCGGTACGATCCTTGAACACGATAGTACGATCCTTGAGCACGACGGTACGGTCCTTGAACACAACGGTACGATCCTTGAACACGATAGTGCGATCCTTGAGCACGGCGGTACGATCCTTGAGCACGACGGTACGATCCTTGAGCACGACGGTACGATCCTTCAATACGACGGTACGGTCCTTGAACACGACGGTATGACCCTTGGATATGAATGGACTGGTCTTTGACTTGACCCTTACGCCAACCCATCATACCCAAGGGTCGTACCGTCGTGCTTGAGAGTCGTACCCTTTGTGTTCAAAAGATTCATTCATTTCCCCTTGAAGTCTTGCACCGTTTATGTATCCATGTATCTCCTCAGGTCAAGGAAGCAGGCAGGAGCTCCGCCCTGCTTCATTCAGTCCGTCTTCAACAAGACAGAACTAACCTCTAGCATCCTCATCCCTCCATAGTTCACATCTCCAGAGCCTTCACAGCATCCACAGCCCTTCTTCAGCACATATTAAACACATTACCAACACTTCTATCCTTCCTCACCTTTCCAACCTTCTTCTCCCAAAGCCTCCAACATGTCTGGAAGATTTTCTCTCGTTTCCGTCTCTCGTTTGTAACCTTCCTCCTACAGCTTGTCTTTCGTCCTTCCATCCTCTTATTTCTACTTCAGCATTTTGTGGTCCCAGTCGTCATCTGCCCAGCGATCGAATCAACGACATGGCAGTAATAATCCGAGGACTTTAAATGACTTACGATACGAAATCCATTATTGACAACACTAAAATAATTTTGGTTTGTGGCGTCGGTCGTTTGAGCTAATTTAGCTCGAGGGGAACAAAAAAGAAAAAAAGAAAATACGATTCTCTCAAGATATGTGCCATTTAGAAATCAATATTTGCGAATCTTTACACGGTAGAGCTCATATGGCGTCAAGGAGTTTACGTTTCTTGTTAATACTGGATCGTAAATCAGCTGAGACTGGTTGTAAGAGACTGGTCCTCACGTACCCTACCGTAGTAATCAGGAGTGAGTTGTCTAGACAAAAGTTATGACGGTCGATACGTTTACAGGAGAGGCGCTCTATTGGGTGGGTGAAGTCAAGTTTTGCCTGCTAGTGCTGTCTGATTCCGTTTATCATACCCAAACTATGTTGTCCTCGTGAGGTCTGAATGTCGAGGGTCAACGTTATAGGGTCTGTTAGCAAGCGAAGGTTGGGCGTGGCGACGCGTAGGCGAGCATCTTGGTCAAGCACAGGTTTGCTTGTGGTAGAAGTGACTCGGCGATGGTTCGCCTTGGAAAAAGTTTTCGCCTCATATTTTCACACCCGTCAGGCTCCTGCCTTGGGAGGAGAAGTTCCATACGTCAGCACTGAAATCCTTCTTTTAAAGGACGGTGGAGTGAGTTTTTGAGCAGATGATCCTTGGTAGTTTGACCCTGGGGGATGTAAAATGTTTATGTAACGCCGAATATCACGATGAAAAAGCTGCTGCCTCAAGAGAAGGACCTTCGAGCTGTCATACCCGCGTCCACCATTACGAACGTACCCTAAGTAATGGACCTTCACACACACTGGCTTATGAATATCTTATTGGTAAAGACATACCCATGTACTCCCATGTACCTAAGGTAGACGAATCTCTTCTCCCACAATCCTACCACTTCTTTCACATCTTTCCACCCCCACCTCTCCTCCCACTGTAACAGCTCTTCAGCACCTTTAACCCCCCACACACTCCCCATAACTTCAGAGGAAGCAGCGGGTATCTGGGGGGCACCAAGTGACCTCCACCCTATCCACAGGCACACACACACACTTCCACACCCCCATAACAAGTTTGGTCACTGGAGCCGCTTGTGATGCGAGGGTGTCCAGCTCGGATGACTCGTCCTTCCAGCCCAGTGCTGGGTCCAGTCGTATTCCCCTGTAATGCAAGGGGGAGGTAGAGGAAGGGTGCTCATGCGTGGGGCAGGAACTAAGGGTAAGGGGATGAGAAAAAGTTTGGAAAGCAGAGGTTGGATTTGGGGGGAAAGGGTGGAAAGAGGAGAGTCAGTAATGCATGGAAAAATGATTTAGTTGAATCGTAACAGAATAGTGGATGCGATGTACTTTATACATTCTTCTAAAAGTTATAATATATATATATATACACAAAAAGGGCAGATCGTAGTAGTTAGGAAAGATACAAGAAAATTAATCAGGTATAGTTTATTTTTACAGTTATGTTTACATGCTGGCTCAGCTATAACCACGCTCACATGTATGTGGTATAGTGGACTTCCACCGAACCACAGCTGGAAAAAAAAAAAGCCATATCACTCACTCAACATTTTAAATCATTCAAAATCAGAACCAGCACTTAGCCAGCAGCCCATGGTGTCTGTTACCTAATTTCCATACCGAAGCTAATTGAACAAGTTATATGATTTGTACTATAAGTGGGTAATGTGTATATAGCAGTTTTTGTGTCTTACTTCGATATGTGTGGTTTAGAGATTTTCAGATTATAATGCAAAGGGACGGAACTGAATTCAACCACCGACAGACTCAGGGTCCAATCAAGGCTGTTTGGATACTGGAAGGTATCAAACACTCACAGATTAATGTGGTAAAAGTAGTAGGAAGGCATACAGATGATGTGGAAGGTCTCTTACTCTTCTCTCTTCCATGGTGGACAAATATCCTCTATCTGGTCTTAGAACTTCAAGGCTGTGATCAGGGTATCCCTCATTCTTCTGTCCTCCGCGATGGGAAAAATTTAGAGCCTTTAGCCTATCCTTGTAACTTAGTTCTCTTGATCTCG
This sequence comes from Panulirus ornatus, assembly GCF_036320965.1. NCBI lineage: Eukaryota > Metazoa > Arthropoda > Malacostraca > Decapoda > Palinuridae > Panulirus > Panulirus ornatus. The sequence continues at coordinate 10,160,604 of NC_092265.1, read as the reverse complement.
TTTTTTGTTTCTTTTCGTTACCTTTTGCACTTTCTCCATTAGCTCTTTGTGTTTTTTTTTGTGAAGCATATCCTAGTTATAGCCCTATGTATGATGTGAGTAGCTTGCTGAATATTTACTTATTTACAGATGTAAATACAGTTCTTATATGGTCAGCAAACTGTTGATATCCTTAATTATTCTCCTAAGGTGGGTCTATGGCGACATGTTAGGGGAAATGTCAGTTTCAAGGTCTCTCTCACACGCAGATTGCTGCAGCTTGTGTGTGTGTGTGTGTGTGTGTGTGTGTGTGTTTATACAATAATGTATAGGTATATATGACATACCCTTCGATCTCGACACATGTAGTATAAATCATTACACATTTTACATATATATTCCAATAAACATATGTATATATATATATATATATATATATATATATATATATATATATATATATATATATATATATATATATATATATATATATATATTGCAATGAGGTATGCATACGCCATGCCTTAGATACTGTCTGGAACCTGTTCTAATGATGGGACTGTAGTCGCTAATCTTAATATATGTTAATAAGCAACTGACTCTTTCATATGTCGTCATCCATAAAAATTAGAAGAATAATATCCAATCATTTCTTGTTCTCTACTGCATGATTAAGTTAATATAGTCTTACGATTTACTTACAGGGGCTTGCCAATTTGTATGAAATTTATATGCATAAGTATGTAAGCATTATATATATATATATATATATATATATATATATATATATATATATATATATATATATATATATATATATATATATATTCCTATGAGTCCACGGAGAAATGAAACTCGATAACTTCTCAGGTGCACTTTCGTGTAATAATCACATCACCAGTGGAGACATAAGAAAGAAATATAACAATCAGTTGATATACAACGAAGAGACGTAGCTCGGACGCCATTTGGTTAACAAGTGAATGTCCGAATATATATATATATATATATATATATATATATATATATATATATATATATATATATATTGATATGCGTATCACTAAAAGAGCTGGTAATTTTAATCTATTCAGGGGTTAAATGTCGTATGTATTATCGTTGTGAATCTTGACATCCTTCCAACACCAGCCAATCCAATTGTAAACCCTATTCAGTATTCCCAGGTTAGAACCTATTGGCCAGGGTCTTTGAGGACACACACACACACACACACACACACACACACACACACACACACACACACACACACACACACACATGTAAGAATTTGCTTTGTGTATTTCAACCTCTGGCTGTATTCAGTTTGATAAATCCTTCATCATTAGTATTGTATTATTATTATTATTATTATTATTATTTGTAGTAGTAGTAATAGTAGTAGTAGTCCTAGTAATAGTAGCAGTAGCAGTAGTTTGTAGTAGTAGTATTAGTAGTAGAAGTAGTAGTAGTCCTAGTAATAGTAGCAGTAGGCTTTGGGGTATCAGGGCTTGAACTTTCAAAAGAGTGAAAACTTGTGCATAGGATATAGTTAACTGGAACAGTGTGACTGAACCAAGGAACATACGCGAAGTGGTCATGATAAAGAGACGTAGTAGTCTGTGAGACTTGGCTGTGAATGGTAAGCTTTGGTTTCGGTACATTACACCCGACAGCTGTGGAGTGGATGTGTGTAAATGAGGCCATTGTTCGTATGTACCTGACGCTACCTCACTAAAGCAGAAGCATCAGTTATGAATATGATTTATCATTGTATAATTATTATCATCATTATCATTATCATTATCATCATTATGATTATCCTTATTATTATCATTGCCATTATTGTCATTACAGTTACACTCAACAAACTCTTACCGTTGTAGTTTGAGCACTCACCTTCATTCTCCTTTATACAATGGCACTGTACTTGCATTCTACCGATCCTCAGCAACCTCACAATGATCCATACGAGAATTTTCACTGTAATTATGGATCATGGTGAGATGCCTGAGCACTGATGGGATGCATATATAGTGCCATAGTACACTGGCAATAGGGATAAAGGTGTGTGTTCAAACGACCGAGGTATGAGTTTGTTGAGTGTACCTTTTAAAAGTTGTATGGGAGGGTATTGATTGAGAGGGAGAAGGCATGTACAGTGCATCAGATTGGGGAGGAGCAGTTTGGTTTCACAGGCGGTGGAGGATATGTAGATCTGGTGTTTGCTTTAGAGAATGAGTGTAAGAAATTCTTTGAGAAACAAATTGATTTGTATGTGGCATATATGGATCTGAAGTAGATGAGCTGATATTGTTTGGACATGTGGAAGGAATGATCGAAGAAAGATTGATAAAGAGGATGCATATGCCAGAAGTGGAGGGAAAAAGAAGAACGGGGAGAACAAACTGGATATGGAAGGACTGAGTGAAAAAGATTTTGAGCGATCAGGGCCTAATCATGCAGGAGGGTGAAAGGTGTGCACGGAATAGAGTGAATTTGAATGATGTGTTATACAAGGGTCGACGTGCTGTCGATGGAGTGAACTCACCAGGGCATGTGAAACGGCCAGGGTTAACCATGAAGAGGTCTTTGGGGCCTGGTTGTGGATAGGAGCTATGGTTTCGATGCATTACACATGACAGCTAGAGAATGGATGTGAGCGAATGTGACCTTTCTTTCGTCTGTTCCTTGCGCTACCTCGCTGACGCGTTAATTGGTGATTAAGTATGAAAGATTTTATATATATACGAAGGGTATTCGAGTACATAGTATTCGAATAGTTATTTCCCATTAGCCAGGCCCATAGCCTAGCGGTTAGCGTTCCCGCCTCTTGCACAGGAGTCCCGGGTTCGATCCTGGCTGTTGGATGTCTGTATGTTCTATGAAGGTGCGCGTTTCTATGTTCGTAAATATATATATATATATATATATATATATATATATATATATATATATATATATATATATATATATATATATATACTCGAAAATGCATAAAGCTGGAAACTGCAAATTCATGGTCAACACTCATATCCAATCTTATTACTACAAGAAACACGCTCCACATGGGTACGTGGCCAGCTGTATCTTCTGACCGTCTCGTCTAGAAATGTTTGTCTTGGAAATGTCAACCTGTTCCTCCTGCAATAATGTGAACACAAGAGACATATAATACTTGTTTACGACCATTTGTCGACATTCGATATTATTTATAAGTGACTCCCCATTTATACGTAAGTCTTAAAGTGGGATTATTTTATGAGGATGGATGGAATGCAGGAAGTGATTTCAACGCAGACCCTTTCGAGATTTAAAGAGCCAAGTGGAGCAGTGAGGTAAACCAGAGTGACATAGTCTACATACTGTGTCACTCTGGAGTCCTTGTTGCGTAAAGAGGACAGCAGACTGTTCTTGCCCCAAGCCTCACACAACAGACTGGTGCGCCAGTAGAGTAGATTTCGAGCACGTACGTAGCGCCCCCATACTCTTGTGTGGGTCGTTGTAGCTTCATTTGATAGTGTACTTAACTGCTGGTTCAATGACGATTCGAGGAATATATGATGACCCTGGAAGATAATAATTGCATCAGGACGGGAGATGATCGCTTATAAAATGTATTATCCCAGGCACACCCATTTTCTTTTCTTTACGTAACTTCTTATTTTCACGCTCTTTTACGCGCTATTCTTATTCTCAGACCAATTTTGTCATTGTTTCGTCGTCTTTTGTTTGTTTTCTTCGACTCAAGGCCTGACTTGAAAGATGATTTTTTTCTGTAGTTGGCTGGTTGGCTTAAGCCTGTATCCGTAGATGAAAAAAAAAATGACTTTCGTGTACATCCAGTAGTATAATCGCCATGGGATGACTGTTGCCAATGATAAGATGACGAATGAGTACGATTCATGGGGTACATCGAAGTTCTGTGGCGGAGGAAATACAAGCAGGAGTTGGGAATTTCATTCTTGACATGTGATTTGGCCTTACAATCTTCCTCAGTGGACTGATCCTTCTGAGGAAGATGGAGAGGTCGAAAAATGCGTCCACAAAATCATTCCCAACTCCTGCTTGTGTTGCCTTTGTTACCGCACTGGGGTAACTAAATTGATTTCTGATGTTCCTCACGACGATTGGCTGTGGACCAATGGTTCCCAGCCTTACTAAGTGGCATAGTTTAAACCTGTCTTGCCTTTACTTCTGTCGTTCCTTACATCTCAGATCTCATTTTAAACGCCGTAAAATAATTTGAGCTTAAGTCAGTCTTAAGTATCAACGTAACTAAAGACACGTTGAAAATGTATCGTCTGACATTCCTCAATATAAAAGTTAATTAATCGTCTCCGTCTTAGCCACCGGACAGCTCCTTTTTCTGGTCTGAAGCCAGATAATCATATCATTATTGTCTGACCTTAACATACCGCCTTGCCACACTCGCTGATCACCTCACCACAGAAGCAACGTCTCTCTCTCTCTCTATACTTGCGTACGCGAGGGACCCGGTCCTCATCATCCAGCCAGTCATCACGCTCTTCCCCCTTCAGCCTCGCCCGATGAGCCCTATATGCCTATCTGTACGTTTTATACCCGTAATATATATTCTCCTTTTTCCCCAGCACCTTGATCCCAGCAGACCTCTGGGATTAGACGACATTCCTCCCCCGGGTCTTAAAGGATCATATTCTAGACTTGGCACCGTTTCTTCTGAAGGTCTTGAGGTGTTCGCTTCCGTCCGCAAACTTCCTGGGTTTTTTTCTCTTTCTTCACTTCTGTCGTTGACATGTCTTCCACTCCAGAGAGGGTTGGTCGATTCCTCTCCGTCCTCCAGCTACGTGCTTCTGATTCGTTCATTATAGAAATTACGTTTTCGTCTTCACATGGACGTCACTTCTCACGCTTGAGAAGCGCGTCTCCGTACGTCCTTAGCCCTTCTTGACTAAACCCACGTCCAAGGCTACCTGTGTTATAAACGACTTGGCCATCATTTATAGACTCTGCCACCTTCGTCTCCGACAAACTGTATCCTCTCTCTTCCCATATTATGCTGTCTCTACTTTCACAGTCGCTCCTGTGGTGAAATTTAGCCGGCAATGCATCACCTGGTTGAGCCCAGACGCTCTTTTCTCCCATCTAATTCCTGTCGCCAATATACCACTGAAATCCTGTTTCATGGCCAATCTCTCTCTCTCTCTCTCTCTCTCTCTCTCTCTCTCTCTCTCTCTCTCTCTCTCTCTCTCTCTCTCTCTCTCTCTCTCTCTCTCTCTCTCTCCGTAAACTCCTACTTCCCTCCCTCCCCGCGATGGAGTTCCCTCCCTGTTTATGTGTTTCTTACGATTCTACCCTGAAGCTTTCCAGAAGTAGAAGTTATAGACCTGTATAGTCAGCGTGTCTTTGGGAAGCGTGCATAGTGAGTGTGTCGTGTAAACAGGGATCACCCGTAATGTATGGCCATGTGTTTGTTACAGGAGTTAAGTCCATCTCTCCCTTGCTGTTCTGCATGACCTGGCTGCTCTGCATGACCTGGTGTGTGCTGTGACCATCATATGCTTCTCTCTCTCTCTCTCTCTCTCTCTCTCTCTCTCTCTCTCTCTCTCTCTCTCTCTCTCTCTCTCTCTTTCTCTCTCTCTCTCTCCTTCCTTCCTACCTTCCCTCCTTCCTTCCAAGGCCCATGTTAAACTTTGAGGCTCTAATGTCCGTCCCTCCTTTTTAGTTTTTAGGTATATTTCTTTCTTAAATCTATAAAGAGTCTATGGTTCATGTTGCTTAAGGGTTCATCGGTTTTTCGTTTTCAAGACGTAAACAGTCGTGAATTTGTATCAAAATTTCAGTGAGTTGCAGAGACGGGCATGACTTCAGATAGAGGGAAATCAAGAGAGTGGGGTGGAGGAAGGGGGAATTCCACTGAGAACCAGAGAACCAAGGTTGAATGTATATAGACACATGAGTAACACAAGCCTGGTGAGTGAAATTATTATTCTTTTTATAAAATTAAAGTGTTGTAGATACCGAAATACGAAGAAAACAAGTTCAAAATCAAAGTTGCCTTCGTAGGGACGTGATAGAAAGAAGGAAATAACAGAAAACGTAAGGGGATACGAGGGATAGCCATTTTAGTTATGGACAACCAAAGCTCGAGCCAGTGTTCCAGAGTTCTGGCTAGTGTGGTGATGGTTAACTCGAAGGTGCAATGTCCATTGAGCCCCAGTGACGTTATTCTGTGTGTGTGTGTCTGTGTGTGTGTGTGTGTGTGGGTGTGTGTGAGTGTGTGTTGGGGCGGACGGGGGGACTTAGAATATATTTGTGGTCAACGTTGCATAGAAATTGGAGAGAGAGAGAGAGAGAGAGTGAGAGAGAGAGAGAGAGAGAGAGAGAGAGAGAGAGAGAGAGAGAGAGAGAGAGAGAGGAGTCCATTTGATTCTTTGTGGCCCCCCGAAAAAAGGAAAACAAAATGATCATAGAATAAGGTAAACCCATCGTCTTTTTGTTCGTCATTTTGTCATTAGTGTCACTGACAGGGAGAGTATCCTGTCATTACCGACAACCCTGGAGACGGCTCGGTGTATACACGTGTCTTGAGGTCGCTCACACAGGCAGAAGGCAAGGCAAGAAAGGTGTTATGTTCGTGGCGGTCATAAGTACAGAGTGGGGAACGGGGGAAACTCCATGCGTATGTACTTTCCTTGACTGTGTAGGCAGGGAGTGAAAGGAGAGAGAGAGAGAGAGAGAGAGAGAGAGAGAGAGAGAGAGAGAGAGAGAGAGAGAGAGAGAGGGGTAAGTAAGAGTGTGGACGTAATGAATAAAAGTGGAGTCAAAGGAGACTCGTGCAACTTATCCTCTAAAGTTATTTGCCACCTTGGCTGGAGGTTGGTGGTCCAAGCAGGAGCACAGGCAGCAACAGCAGCAGCAGCGCTAACAGTAGCTGAGGGTCGTTAATCACCTGTTTTCAGATGGATTAATCTGCTTCCGTGATCTTTACGCTGAAACGAGCGAACGCCTCGCAGAGTGTTGATATCAGACCTACAGAATACTTGTCGAATTAATATGCACATCTATCCATACCTATAACGTAACGTAACGTAGTGTAACGTAATGATAGATGATAGAACGAGACTACAGGTTGACAAAGACCACGTCATCATTAGTGTCGATGTCTTGTGTTGCTTAATTACTTCATCGTTCTGGGATACTTGAGCGATCAAAGGATTAGCGCCCAAGGTGGGTAGGAAGGTAGTTGACACGTGTGTCATGCGTTAATTGATCTTTTTCTTCAGTACTACGCGGTCATTAGTGACATTAATTACTTACGATGATACACAATATTTATCAGAAGCCTCGGCGTTGATTACGGTGTGCAAGATAATTGATGGACCCGCAGCATATGAGAGATGATATAACACAATGTTACACCACACGGAAATATTTACTAATTCATTTATCCATAATTACCCCAGGACACGATTTTTAAGAAGGGAGGTCCTGCTGTTTCCCAGGATCTCATTTCAGTAGAGCCTGATGCTATAAGGTTGCACTACCTCCAGTAGCAGGGAAATGATGGACAAATTTAGAGTGAGAAGTTCCTTTGATGATGATAATACAGCCTCGCCGGAGGCAACATTTCACTCGCGTTGTAACCCTGTGCAAGGAGAGTCCGGTAACACCTGTCTCTGCCTATCTATCAGTATGTATATATATATATATATATATATATATATATATATATATATATATATATATATATATATTTATATATATATATATATATATATATATATATATATATATATATATATATATATATATATATGATAGGTAGGTAGACAGATGGGTAGAGGATTTTTACATATAGATACAGATAGAAAATATAGATATATGTACTTACCGGAACACAAACACAAAGAAGGACTTACCGACTGACGCTCCAGCACAGAATTTCGCAAAAGCACAAACAAACCTCGACAGAGACCAGCAGAACACCACAAAGGCAGCCGAGCCGGAAACCCGAGACCCCATCGCCAGTAAGCGCCGTGTACCAGGGCGAACGATCCTTCCCTCTCATATTTTTGTGGGTTACCAATCGCACGGCCTTGAAAGCAAGTCATCATCCGCCCACAAGCACTGAAGTCCAGTGGCGATAATTGGGGGGGAGAAAGAGAAAGAGATCCCTCTTGGATCACCAGACAAGTGCCGTCTGCTAATCCGCGAAAGGCTGGAGTCTTTAAAAGGATCCAACGCTTTATAAGGGTCGCCCAAGTGGGCGTTCCGACGATCCAACTCTTTAAAAGGATCGTCCGAGTAATTGTGCCGAGGATCCACCTCTTCCCTGAGGGTGATCTCTAGTTACATAAAAGAGAAACCAGTAGCGTCGGAACAGCCTTGCAGACCCAAGGTGCAATTGGCAGGTGAAGCGAGAGAGAGAGAGAGAGAGAGAGAGAGAGAGAGAGAGAGAGAGAGAGAGAGAGAGGAGGGGGGGAAGGCAGCTGTGCGAGTCACTACAAGGACCCGGGAGTTGCTGGGAGAGCGCGGAAGTCGCTAGGAGGGCCTGAGGGTCACTGGAAAGGCTCGGGACTCACTGGAAGGGCCCGAGAGTCACTGGGAGGGCGCGGAAGTCACTGGAAGGGCCTGGGAGAAAGTTAAAGGTCTTGGAGGCCACTGGAAGGGGCCCTGGATTCCCTGGAAGGACCCGGGAGTCACTGGAAGGGTCATCGGATTTACTGAAAAGGCTGTGGAAGTCCTTCTTGCAGACCTCGACATGTCCATCCGATGAGCAGGTCGGCTTAACCTGCCTGAGGAAATGGACGGAAGGGATGCTAACTGGCTCTAGAATATTCCTCCTTCCTCCCTCCCCTCACCCCCACGCCACCTCCCACAACGGTGTGGAAGGGATGCTGGCAACAAGACCATACCTTTCCTCCAAGGTGTGTGGGAAGGTTCCATCGTACATGAGACCACGATCTTAAGAACTCTTGTACTAGATCCCTGACCCTACCATCTGCCTAGGATATCTGGCAGGTGGTCGTACCATCCATCCGTTATACATCTGTTCTCCGTCTCTGACCACCAATGTTCTTCCGGGATTAATTGGCAACCGCTTCCAGGCGGGGCGGGAGAGAAGAGGTTCTTCAGCCTTGTCCCTGTGAATCCAGCGCTGCGCTCCCGCTTGGTGTATACCCCCTGAGGTACCCAGGGGCCGCCGTGGCGTCCTCACCAGAGGATTCAGAGCTCACAAGGTCACTCGTTCCAAAAACTTGCCCGGTGGGTGATGGCCGCACGGAGAAAAAGCAGTCAGGTTGGGCAGAAGGGGAAAATTATGTGGGTACCTGCGTGTCTGTGTGCTCCCAGGGACCTACTGGGCAGACTCGGTCCGAAGCGAACCACAGGAATGCTGGAGTTCTAAGCTCCAAGGAACTTATTGAACTTGAAAAGAAGAGATAAAGCTGCAATAAAAAGCAAATGTACGAAATAAAGTAGTAGCAACGATAGTAGCAGTAGTAGTAGTAGCAGTAGTATTAGTATTAGTAGTAGTAGTAGCAGTAGTAGTAGTAATAGTAGTAGTAGTAGTAGTAGTAGTAGTAGTAGTAGTAGTAGTAGCAGTAGTAGTAGTAGTAGTAGTAGTAGTAGCGATAATCCCAGTCGGAAAAACGGAAGTAGATGAAACATTAACAGCATTTGCAGCAGCGTTAAAATCAGCATTATCTACAACAGCAGTAGCGAAGGAAACAGCTGTATGAACAATAACAGCAACAGATGCAGCAGGAACAGCTTCATGAACGGCAGCAGCAGCAGCAGCAGCAGAAGCCTCACCTACACTAGCAGCACCCGGAGGTCCACGGCTGCAGCAGCAGCAGCAGCAGAAGCCTCACCTACACTAGCAACACCCGGAGGTCCACGGCTGCAGCAGCAGCAGCAGCAGAAGCCTCACCTACACTAGCAACACCCGGAGGTCCACGGCTGCAGCAGCAGCAGCTGTATGACTCAACGTCTGTACGAAGCGGTAAAAGGGCAGGAAGGGCAACACTCGTTAAGCTGGAGGCTCCCAGCATCAACGTTGACCTCTCATAAGCACGACCCGTCTGACTCCTTGACCAAGAACGTACGACTCGAACGTAAGACCCTTGAGGACGGAGGTACGACTCGTGAGTAAGACGTGACCAGCCTTTAACGCGATGATACGACTCTTGAGCACAACGGTACGACCATGACAGCACGACCCTTAGGTATCCATGGTCTCACCTTTGACCCGACCCAAAGGCCAGGTCATCATGCTTATGACCAAGGTTCATCCCATCAGGATCAACCATCCAGACGCCAGTCAAAGCCAGGCGTAAGGAATAGATGGGTAATACGTAAGTTCTTTTGAACTCAGTAAATGACTTTGATATGCTGTGCCAAATAGCACCATGATGCACGAACCTGATGCCAACACACGGGCCAGTAGGATGCTGAACCACAAGCTGGATTTGACGAAGGAGAAAGAATGAAAGAAGAAGAAGAAGAAGAAGAAGAAGAAGAAGAAGAAGAAGAAGAGGAGGAAAAAAACTGGGTCTTGGATCAAGTGACAATGAAAATCAGTCACCCAGCAACTCTGCTTAACAGGCCACGGCTGCATAGCAACGGGCAGAACCAACGGTATATTACAACAGAAAAGAGCAAGGCTGCATGGCAACGGGTAGAACCAACGGTGTATTGCAGCAGAACAGAGCGAGGCCCCATGGCAACAGGCTGAAGAAAAGGTTTACAGCAACAGAACAGAGCAATGCTGCATAGCAACGGACAAGCTAACGGTATAGACTACAGAACAGAGTAAGATTGCATAGCAACGGGCAGAGCTAACGGTATAGACAGCAGAACAGACTAAGATTACATAGCAACGGGCAGAAGTAACGGTATATTGCAACAGGACAGAGAAAGGCCGCATAGCAACGGTCAGAGCCAACGAGATATGACAACAGAATAGAGCATGGCCGCATAGCATCGTGCAGATGTAACGGTACATTACAACATGAACAAGGCAGAACTGCATAGCAACGGGCGGAACCAACAGCATATTACAACGGTCAGAACCAACTATACAAGACAACAGAACAGTGCAGGACCGCCCATCAACAGACAGAACAAACGGCATACAACAACGGGACAGCGCAAAGCCGCATAGCAACAGGCAGAAATAACGGCATACTACAATAGAACAGAGCAGGGCCCCATAGCAACGGGCAGAACCAACGGTATAGTACAAGAGCACAGACCACAAAGGAGTGTCATGATCATTGTAATGTTTACCTGAATATTTGGCTATTAGCTTCTTGGAAGAAAATGTTACGACCCTTGAGCACAGCGGTACGACCTTTGGCTATGTATGATGGGGGGGTGACCTCCGGGTCAGATCCAGAGGCCAGGCTATCATCATCATACCTAAGGGTCGTCTCGTTGTGATCAAGGGTCGTCTTGTCCTGTTCGAGAGTTGAAGTCATCTTAAATTGTGATGAGATTTAGATGATGATGGACTCAAACCCTGGTAACTTGGCGGGCGAAATAAAGTCACCTCCTTGCCACAAAGAAGCCCGCCTTACCCTGCTGCCGCTAGCATGGAGACCGCAGCCTCGATGTTGGAGGAGTTCCCCATAAAAAAGGGGTTACTGGGCCTTATATAATAATGACAAGTGTTGAACTCCAAGATCATGCAACACGCGATGGAGGCAAATCCTCCTCCATAACAATTGGCTTACGTAGTTAAACAAGATTTAAAATATATGTAAAAAAAGATATATTACGAACCGAAAACCTCTGAGGTTGCAGTTGTGATGCTGAACGTATGGTATGAGAAGGTTAAAAAGGAAAGGTGAGTTTTTATCAACCGTTTTTTCTCCCAGTGGGCTGATACCTTCAGCAACTCTCTTATCTTTTTTTTCTTTCTCCTTCTCTTCCAGGAAAATTGTGAACTGCATTTCGAACTTCCCCATTGAGCAATCTTTTAAGTCCTCCCTCATCGGGTGCATACGAATTCGTAAAGCGTCTCACGAACGTTACTCATTTGCCCAAAATTTCAGCCAGCAGACCCAGGCTTGACTTAAAACCAGTTCTGGCGGTCGTAAAAACTTAGATTTTTTTTTTGTCTAAATTTACAGCTCCAGTTGCTAGGACCTCAGCCTCTCTGTGGTAACGGTTTGTGCACAGTTATAACATGCAGGAAGACTGGCATATATGTATATATATGTGTGTATATATATATCATATAGATATATAGATAGATTCTGTAAGTGATAGATAGATAGATAGATTCTGTAAGTGATAGATAGATAGATAGATTCTGTAAGTGACGCCTCGGAGCTTTTTCATCAGTCCAAAACGAAAACCTTTGCACAAGGATTGGGAAAAAGAATTACTTATGGTATTGAGAAAGTACGAATTCCACTGAGTTAGGTCCACTGTGAACAATAAGATGTGGTTGGAAGATGAGAGATGAGGACGATAAGATGAACGAAAAAAATGAAAGTGCCGAAGTGGAAAGAAATAATTGTCCGCTCTTTTTTTGACATTAATACCAACCCTTGAGTTTAATAGTACGATCCACGAGCACGAAGGTACGATCCACAAGCACGACGGTACGATCCACGAGCACGAAGGTACGATCCACGAGCACGACGGTACGATCCTTGAGCACGACGGTACGATCCACGAGCACAACGGTACGATCCACGAGCACGACGGTACGATCCACGAGCACGACGGTACGATCCACAAGCACGACGGTACGATCCACGAGTACGACGGTACGAACCTTGAGCACGACGGTACGATCCACGAGCACGACGGTACGATCCACGAGCACGACGGTACTAACCTTGAGCACGACGGTACGATCCACGAGCACGACGGTACGAACCTTGAGCACGACGGTACGATCAGCGTCATGCTCATGGGTCGTACCGTCATGCTCAAGGGTAACTATAAATACCTTGAAACACAACTTTGAAACATGGTGAGAGAAACCATACTTTTGGTAGACTTTATGCTGAATTCACTTCTTAAAACTTTCTTGATTTTATCTTAATTCCTTTGAGCTTTAAACTCTCACGTTTCACCTTTGATCAGTCAAACTTCTGGTGCTTGTTTTGACCGCACAGATTCAGTTGTTGAACTTACACACTTCGTATAGATGTTCTGTATGGCCATTAACTTCCCCCCCCAAATTATACAAATTGACATTCGCACATGAATAATGGCAAATCCATCGACATCTATAGTTCCAAAAGTATTCACAAAGTTTGATGTATCTTTTTCTGAATGATTTATTGCCTTACTCAGCTTCCAGATGAGTTTTAAATGACAAGTTTATATATTCGAGTTTATCCTTCGAATTTCTTCGACGACTCGTATTACCTTATTCGGCTTCCAGATGAGTTTTAAATGACAAGTTTATATATATTCGAATTTATCCTTCGAATTTCTGCGACGACTCCGTAACACAGCTATATGCAGCAGGTGTGTGGCGTGTTGTCGTGTTTCTGTGGGAGACGCTGGACGCTATAAGGACGAATGGTCGTGATCCATCGTCCTCCACGTTGCCACAGGGATGAAAAGAAGTATTTCTGTCTTGCTAAGGATGTATGAGAGAGAGAGAGAGAGAGAGAGAGAGAGAGAGAGAGAGAGAGAGAGAGAGAGAGAGAGAGAGAGAGAGAGAGAGAGAGAGAGAGCACCCAATCCTGTGCACAGGACACTTGACACTTACAGCACACACTTGTACTTACAAGATACTTGCACTCACAGGCCACACTATAGCACTTACGAGGAAGACAAAGAGAAATTCTCTTTGTTGTCGATAAGGAGAGTGTAAGGTCTTAACGTTTCCACCCTCAGAAGTCGAGTTTCTAATCACCTAACGAGTTCACATTGATCCCCGCTATATATATATATATATATATATATATATATATATATATATATATATATATATATTGGAAAGGATAACAATTTTGCGCGTGATCAAGATATTCCTATGAGTCCACGGGGAACTTATCGTGTTTCATTTCCCCCATGGACTCATAGGAATATATATATGTATATATATATATATATATATATATATATATATATATATATATATATATATATATATATATATATATATATATATATATGGTACTTACTTGGGTCCTGTGTTTCTACTTTCCTGGTCAGAGCATAACAGCTGCTCGGTGACAGCAACACAGCTTTCGTGCACTCGGAAACTTCCCCCACCATCCCTGGGTGTGGAGGGACGAGGCAGGTGAACACTAGAACACGGGGGTGGTGTGATCTACATCTGTGTGTGCTACGTGGAGCGAGCAGGAACTACTGGATAAGGAGCGGGCGTCGTGTCGAAATGTTACGTTGTCATGTCGCTCCCTGACTCTCCGAGGAGGAGCCTTGGTTTCGCTAAGATTCTTGGCCTCTGCTCCTTCGGTTTTGTGAGTCAAGACCCTTGGTTGGCGGTCCTTGACCGAGGCGTGAGAAGTGGAACTGGATCTGAAGACGTAATTCTTAATTACGTCGATTCCATTTCCAACCGAGTCTTTGCTGTTTTCACCAGTACTCTTGTGTCCTACGTTTTCTTTCACTCCTTTTCCCCTCCCATCAGTTCGTTTGAACGTGTCATTTTACGGGTCATACCCTGTCTTTTCCCCAGTTCCCTCCAACCAACCATATCACAAGTTACGTCCACTCGTTAAGAGGTCGGGTCAGATGAGGTTAAGAGCAGTAATCCTGTAATATCAGATGGGATCATTGCAGTTGGAGGGAGTGCTTTGTGCGCGTGATCGGCCGGAGGGGGTCATTGGAGGAGGGTGGAGGTGTGGTGTCAGGAGGTCAGGTGAGGTCGGACACGCTGGTGGGGTTTGGGAGGTTGCTGGTCACAGGAGTCCGGCACACACACACACACACACCACTGAGGTGTCAGTCTCAGGTCACCGAGAGCGGTATGAGTGCCTGTGTCCCGTGTCCAAGTGATCGACCGGCTATTGTG